>NC_044564.1:27851551-27939805 GCF_007565055.1 Rhinopithecus roxellana
TGTGAGGATATTTAATTTTACAATATGGGCCCCGATAGGCTCCCAAATGTCACTTTCCAGATTCCACGAGAAAGAGTGTTAGCAATTACTGCTTCCTGAAATCTCAGTTATAAGCCTGTGAGATGAAATCACAGATCAGAAAGAAGTTTCTCAGAAAGCTTCTCTCAAGTTATTATGTGAGGATATTTCCTTTTTCACGTAGCCCTCAAAGAGCTCCCAAATATCACTTGAGGAATCGACGACAACAGTGTTAGCAAACTGTCCTAGAAGGGAATGGTGGAACTCTGTGTGATGAAGTCACACATTAGAAAGCAATCTCTCAGAAAGCTTCTCTCTAGTCATTCTGTGAGGATATTTCCTTTTTCACCGTGGGCCCCTATGGGCTTCCAAATATCACTTTCCAGATTCCACGAAAAGAGTGTTAGCGAACTGCTTCCTGAAGTCTCAGTTCTAAGTCTGTGAGATGAAATCACAGATCAGAAAGAAGTTTCTCAGAAAGCTTCTCTCAAGTTATTATGTGAGGATATTTCCTTTTTCACCGTAGCCCTCAAAGAACTCCCAAATATCACTTTGCACAATCCACGACAACAGTGTTAGAAAACTGTTCCAAGAAGGGAAGAGTGGAACTCTGTGTGATGAGGTCACAAATCAGAAAGCAATCTCTCATAAAGCTTCTCTCTAGATATTCTGTGAGGATATTTCCTTTTCACCATAGGCTCCTATGGGCTTCCAAATATCACGTTCCAGATTCCACGAAAAGAGTGTTAGCAAACTGCTTCCTGAAGTCTCAGTTATAAGTCAGTGAGATGAAATCACAGATCAGAAAGAAGTTTCTCAGAAAGCTTCTCTCCAGTTATTATGTGAGGATATTTCCTTTTTTACCATAGCCCTCAATGAGCTCCAAAATTCACTTTACACAATCCACGACAACAGTGTTAGCAAACTGTTCCTAAAAGGGAACGGTGGAACTCTGTGTGATGAAGTCACACATCAGAAAGCAATCTCTCAGAAAGCTTCTCTCTAGTTATTCTGTGAGGACATTTCCTTTTTCACCATGGCCCCTATGGGCTCCCAAATATCACTTTCCAGATTCCCCAAAAGAGTGTTAGCAAACTGCTACCTGAAGTCTAAGTTATAAGTCTGGGAGATGAACTCACAGATCAGAAGAAGTTTCTCAGAAAGCTTCTTTCACGTTTTGAACGGATGAAATTTCCTTTATCAGCGTAGGCCTCAATGCGATCCAAAGACGCACTTCTCAGGTTCCTCAAAGACAGTGTTAATGGACTGCTCCACGAAACATAAGTGTAACTCTGTGAGATGAATTCACACATCACCAAGAAGTTTCTACGAAAGCTTCTTTCTAGTTTTCATGTGTGGATATTTCCTTTGTCACCGTAAGCTTCATTGCGCTATGAAGTATCTAATTGCAGATTTCCAGTAAACTGTGTTAACACATTGATCACTGAAGAGAAACGTGTAACTCTGTGAGTGGCATTCACACATGGCAATGCAGTTTCTCAGAAAGCTTCTCTCTAATTATTAGGTGAGGATATTTCCTTTTTTCACCATAGCCCTCAATGACCTCCCAAATATCACTTTTCAGAATCCACAACAACAGTGTTAGCAAACTGTTCCAAGAAGGGAAGGGTGGAACACTGTGTGATGAAGTCACACATCAGAAAGCAATCTCTCAGAAAGCTTCTCTCTAGTTATTCTGTGAGGATATTTCCTTCTTCACCATGGGCTCCTAAGGGCTTCCAAATATCAATTTCCAGATTCCACGAAAAGAGTGTTAGCAAACTGCTTCCTGAAGTCTCAGTTATAAGTCTGTGAGATGAAATCACAGATCAGAAAGAAGTTTCTCAGAAAGCTTCTCTCTAGTTATTATGTGAGGATATTTCCTTTTTCACCATAGTCCTCAATGAGCTCCCAAATTTCACTTTGCATAATCCACGACAACAGAGTTAGCAAACTGTTTCTAGAAGGGAATTTTGGAACTCTGCGTGATGAAGTCACACATCAGAAAGCAATCTCTCAGAAAGCTTCTCTCTAGTTATTCTGTGAGAATATTTCCTTTTTCACAATGGGCTCCTATGGGTTCCCAAATATCGCTTTCCAGATTCCACGAAAAGAGTGTTAGCAAACTGCTTCCAGAAGTCAAAATTATAAGTCTATGAGACGAAATCACAGATCCAAAGAAGTCTCTCAGAAACCTTCTTTCACGTTTTGAACGTATGAAATTTCCTTTATCAGCGTAGGCCTCAACGCGATCCACAGAAGCACTTCTCAGGTTCATCAAAGACGGTGTTAATGGACTGCTCCACGAAACATAAGTGTAACTCTGTGAGATGAATTCACACATCACCAAGAAGTTTCTAAGAAAGCTTCCTTCTAGTTTTCATTTGAGGATATTTCCTTTGTCACCATAAGGTTCAGTGCGCTATGAGGTATCTAATTGCAGATTTCCAGTAAACTGTGTTAACACACTGATCACTGAAGAGAAACGTGTAACTCTGTGAGTTGCATTCATACATGGCAATGCAGTTTCTCAGAAAGCTTCTCTCTAGTAATTATGTGAGGATATTTCCTTTTTCACCATAGCCCTCAATGAGTTCTCAAATATCACTTTGCAGAATCCACAACAACAGTGAGAGCAAACTGTTCCAAGAAGGGAATGGTGGAACTCTGTGTGATGAAGTCCCACATCAGAAAGCAATCTCTCAGAAAGCTTCTCTCTAGTAATTCTGTGAGGATATTTCCTTTTTCACCATGGGCCCCTATGGGCTTCCAAATATTACTTTCCAGATTCCACGAAAAGAGTGTTAGCAAACTGCTTCCTGAAGTCTAAGTTATAAGTCTGTGAGATGAAATCACAGATCAGAAAGAAGTTTCTCAGAAACCTTCTATCTAGTTATTATGTGAGGATATTTCCTTTTTCACCATAGCCCTCAATGAGTTCCCAAATATCACTTTGCATAATCCACGACAACAGTGTTAGCAAACTGTTCCTAGAAGGGAATGGTTTAACTCTGTGTGATGAAGTCACACATCATAAAGGAATCTCTCAGAAAGCTTCTCTCTAGTTTTTATGGGAGGATATTTCCTTTTTCACCATGGGCCCCTATGGGCTCCCAATATCACCTTCCAGATTCCACGAAGAGTGTTAGCAAACTGCTTCCTGAAGTCTAAGTTATAAGTCTGTGAGACAAAATCATAGATCGAAAAAAGTTTCTCAGAAAGCTTCTTTCACGTTTTGAACGGATGAAATTTCCTTTATCAGCGTAAGCCTCAATGCGATCCAAAGAAGCACTTCTCAGGTTCCTCAAAGAAAGTGTTAATGGACTGCTCCACGAAACATAAGTGTAACTCTGTGAGATGAATTCACACATCACCAAGAAGTTTCTAAGAAAGCTTCTTTCTAGTTTTCATCTGTGGATATTTCCTTTCTCACCGTAAGCTTCATTGCGCTATGAAGTATCTAATTGCAGATTTCCAGTAAACTGTGTTAACACACTGATCGATGAAGAGAAACGTGTAACTCTGTGAGTTGCATTCACACATGGCAATGCAGTATCTCAGAAAGCTTTTCTCTAGTTATTATGTGAGGATATTTCCTTTTTCACCATAGCCCCCAACGAGCTCCCAAATATCACTTTGCAGAATCCATGACAACAGTGTTAGCAAACTGTTCCAAGAAGGGAAAGGTGGAACTCTGTGTGATGAAGTCACACATCAGAAAGCAATCTCACAGAAAGCTTCTCTCTAGTAATTCTGTGAGGATATTTCCTTTTGCACCATGGGCCCCTATGGGCTTCCAAATATCAATTTCCAAATTCCACGAAAAGAGTGTTAGCAAACTGCTTCCTGAAGTCTCAGTTATAAGTCTGTGAGATGAAATCACAGATCAGAAAGAAGTTTCTCAGAAAGCTTCCCTCTAGTTATTATGTGAGGATATTTCTTTTTCACCATAGCCCTCAATGAGCTCCCAAATATCGCTTTACACAATCCACTACAACAGTGCTGGCAAACTTTCCTAGAAGGGAATGGTGGAACTCTGTGTGATGAAGTCACACATCAGAAAGCAATCTCTCAGAAAGCTTCTCTCTAGTTAATCTGTGAGGATACTTCCTTTTTCACCATGGGACCCTATGGGCTTCCAAATATCACTTTCCAGATTCCACCAAAAGAGTGTTAGCAAACCGCTTCCTGAAGTCTACGTTATAAGTCTGTGAGAAAAAATCACAGATCAGAAAGAAGTTTCTGAGAAAGCTTCTTTCACGTTTTGAACAGAAGAAATTTCCTTTATCAGTGTAGGCCTCAATGCGATCCAAAGAATCACTTCTCAGGTTCCTCAAAGACAGTGTTAATAGACTGCTCCACGAAACATAAGTACAACTCTGTGAGATGAATTCACACATCACCAGGAAGTTTCTAAGAAAGCTTCTTTCTAGTTTTCATGTGTGGATAATTCCTTTGTCACCGTAAGGTTCATTGCGCTGTGAAGTATCTAATTGGAGATTTCCAGTAAACTGTGTTAACACACTGATCACTGAAGAGAAACGTGTAACTCTGTGAGTTGCATTCACACATGGCAATGCAGTTTCTCAGAAAGCTTCTCTCTAGTTATTATGTGAGGATATTTCCTTTTTCACCATAGTCCTCAAAGAGCTCCCAAATATCACTTTGCAGAATTCACGACAACAGTGTTAGCAAACTGTTCCAAGAAGGGAAGGGTGGAACTCTGTGTGATGAAGTCACACATCAGAAAGCAATCTCTCAGAAAGCTTCTCTCTAGTAATTCTGTGAGGATATTTCCTTTTTCACCATGGGCCCCGATAGGCTCCCAAATATCACGTTCCAGATTCCACAAAAAGAGTGTTAGCAAACTGCTTCCTGAAGTCTAAGTTATAAGTCTGTGAGATGAAATCACAGATCAGAAAGAAGTTTCTCAGAAACCTTCCATCTACTTATTATGTGAGGATATTTCCTTTTTCAAATAGCCCTCAATGAGCTCCCAAGTATCACTTTGCACAATCCACGACAACAGTGTCAGCAAACTTTTCCTAGAAGGGAATGGTGGAACTCTGTGTGATGAAATCACACATGAGAAAGCAATCTCTCAGAAAGCTTCTCTCTAGTTATTCTGTGAGGATATTTCCTTTTTCACCATGGGCTCCTATGGGCTTCCAAATATCACGTTCCAGATTCCATGAAAAGAGTGTTAGCAAACTGCTTCCTGAAGTCTCAGTTCTAAGTCTGTGAGATGAAATCACAGATTAGAAAGAAGTTTCTCAGAAAGCTTCTCTCAAGTTATTATGTGAGGATATTTCCTTTTTCACCATAGCCCTCAAAGAACTCCCAAATATCACTTTGCACAATCCACGACAACAGTGTTAGCAAACTGTTCCAAGAAGGGAAGGGTGGAACTCTGTGTGATGAAGTCACAAATCAGAAAGCAATCTCTCATAAAGCTTGTCTCTAGTTATTCTGTGAGGATATTTCCTTTTTCACCATAGGCTCCTATGGGCTTCCAAATATCACGTTCCAGATTCCATGAAAAGAGTGTTAGCAAACTGCTTCCTGAAGTCTCAGTTATAAGTCTGTGAGATGAAATCACAGATTAGAAAGAAGTTTCTCAGAAAGCTTCTCTCCAGTTATTATGTGAGGATATTTCCTTTTTCACCATAGCCCTCAATGAGCTCCAAAATTTCACTTTGCACAATCCACGACAACAGTGTTAGCAAACTGTTCCTAAAAGGGAACGGTGGAACTCTGTGTGATGAAGTCACACATCAGAAAGCAATCTCTCAGAAAGCTTCTCTCTAGTTATTCTGTCAGGATATTTCCTTTCTCACCATGGGCCCCTATGGGCTCCCAAATATCACTTTGCAGTTTCCACGAAAAGAGTCTTAGCAAATGCTTCCTGAGGTCTAAGTTGTAAGACTCTGAGATGAACTCACTGTTCAGAAAGAAGTTTCTCAGAAAGCTACTTTCACGTTTTTAACTGATGAAATTTCCTTTACTGGCGTAGGCCTCAATGCGATCCAAAGAAGCCCTTCTCAGCTTCCTCAAAGATAGTGTTAAAGGACTGCTCCACGAAACATAAGTGTAACTCTGTGAGATGAATTCACACATCACAAAGAAGTTTCTAAGAAAGCTTCTTTTTGTTTTCATCTGAGGAAATGTCCTTTGTCACCATAAGCTTTATTGCGCTACGAAGTATCTAATTGCAGATTTCCAGAAAACTGTGTTAACAAAGTGATCACTGAAGAGAAACGTGTAACTCTGTCATTTGCATTCACACATGGCAATGCAGTTTCTCAGAAGTCTTCTTTCCATTTTTAATCTGAGGATATTTCCTTTTTCACGGTAGCCTTCAAAGAGCTCACAAATATCACTTTGCAGAATCCACGACAACAGATTTAGCAAACTGTCCAAGAAGGGAAGGGTGGAACTCTGTGTGATGAAGGCACATATCAGAAAGCAATCTCTCAGAAAGCTTCTCTGTAGTTTTTATGTGAGGATACTTCTTTTTTCACCATGGACACTAAGGTCTCCCAAATATCACTTTGCAGAATCCACGACAACAGTGTTAGGAAACTGTCCCAAGAAGGGAAGGGCGGAACTCTGTGTGATGAAGTCACACAAAGGAAAGCAATCTCTCAGAAAGCTTCTCTGTGGTCATTATATGAGGATATTTCCTTTTTCACCATGGGCCCCTAGGGCTCCCAAATATCACTTTGCAGTTTCCACGAAAAGAGAGCAAACTGCTTCCTGAGGTCAAAGGTGTAAGTCTTTGAGATGAACTCACTGATCAGAAAGGAGATTCTCAGAAAGTTTCCTTCCCGTTTTGAACTGATGAAATTTCCTTTATCAGCGTAGGCCTCAATGCGATCCAAAGAAGCCTTTCTCAGGTTCCTCAAAGACAGTGTTAATGCACTGCTCCACGTAACATAAGTGTAACTCTGCGAGGTGAATTCAAACATTACCAAGTAGTTTCTAACAAAGCTTTCAAGTTTTCATCTGAGGATATTTCTTTTGTCACCGTAAGCTTCATTGCACTATGAAGTATCTAATTGCAGATTTCCAGAAAACTGCGTTAAACTGATCACTGAAGAGAAACGTGTTTCTCCGTGAGTTGCATTCACACATGGCAATGCACTTTCTCAGGAGGCTTCTTTCCAGTTTTAATCTGAGGATATTTCATTTTTCACCATAGCCCTCAATGAGCTCCCAAATATCACTTTGCAGAATCCACGACAACAGTGTTAGCAAACTGTTCCAAGAAGGGAACGGTGGAACTCTGCGTGATGAAGTCACACATCGGAAAGCAATCTCTCAGAAAGCTTCTCTCTAGTTATTATGTGAGGATATTTCCTTTTTAACCATGGGCCCCTGTGGGCTCGCAAATATCACTTTGCAGTTTCCACGAAAAGAGTGTTAGCAAACTGCTTCCAGAGTTCTAAGGAGTAAGGCAGTGAGATGAACTCACTGATCAGAAAGAAGTTTCTCAGAAAGCTTCTTTCACGTTTTGAACTAATGAAATTTCTTTTATCAGCGTAGGCCTCAATGCGATACAAAGAAGCCCTTTTCAGGTTCCTCAAAACAGTGTTAATGGACTGCTCCACGAAACATAATTGTAATTCTGTGAGATGAATTCACACATTACCAGGAATTTTCTAAGAAAGCTTCTTTCTAGTTTTCATTTGAGGATATTTCCGTTGTCACCGTAAGCTTCATTGCACTATGAATTATCTAATTGCAGATTTCCAGAAAATTGTGTTAACAACCTGATCAGTGAAAAGAAACGTGTAACTCTGTGAGTTGAATTTATACATGGCAAGGCTGCTTCTCAGAACCTTTCTTTCCGGTTTCATTCTGAGGATATATCCTTTTTCACCGTAGCCCTCAATGAGGTCCCAAATATCACTTTGCAGAATCCACGACAACAGGGTTATCAAAATGTTCCAAGAAGGGAAGGGTGGAACTCTGTGTGATGAAGTCACATACTCGAAAGCAATCTCTCACAAAGCTTCTGTCTAGTTTTTATGTGAGGATACTTCCTTTTTCACCGTGGGCCGCTATGGGTTCCCAAATATAACATTGCAGAATCCACGACAACAGTGTTAGCAAACTGTTCCAAGAAGGGAAAGTTTCAACTCTCTGTGATGAAGTCACACATCATAAAGCAATCTCTCAGAAGGCTTCTCTCTAGTTATTATGTGAGGATATTTCCTTTTTCACAATTGGCCCCTATGGGCTCCCAAATATCACTTTGCAGTTTCCACGAAAAGAGTCTTAGCATACGGCTTCCTGAGGTCTAAGTTGTACGTCGGTGAGATGAATTCACTGACGAGAAAGAAGTTTCTCAGAAAGCTTCTTTCACATTTTGAACTGACGAAATTTCTTTTATCAGCGTAGGTCTCAATGCGATCCAATGAAACCCTTCTCAGGTTCCTCAAAGAGAGTGTTAATGGACTGCTCCACGAAACATAAGTGTAACTCTGTGAGATGAATTCACACATCACCAAGAAGTTTCTCGGAAAGCTTCTCTCTAGTTATTGTGTGAGGATACTTCCTTTTTGATCTTGGGTCCCTATGGGCTCCCAAATATCACTTTGCAGAATCCACGACAACAGTGTTACCAAACAGTTACAAGGCTGGAAGGGTGGAACTCTGTGTGATGAAGTCACACATGAGAAAGCAATCTCTCAGAAAGCTTTTCTCTAGTTATCATGTGAGGATATTTCCTTTTTCACCGTGGCCCCTAAGGGATCCCAAATATCACTTTGAAGTTTCAACGAAAAGAGTGTTAGCAAACTGCTTCCTGAGGTCTGAATAGCAAGTCTGTGAGATGAACTCACTGATCAGAAAGCAGTTTCTCAGACAGCTTCTTTCACGTTTTGAACTCTTGGAATTCCCTTTATCAGCGTAGGCCTCAATGCAAACCAAGGAAGCCCTTCTCCGGTTCCTCAAAGTCAGTGCTAATGGACTACTCCACGAAACATAAGTGTAACTCTCTGAGATGAATTCACACGTCACCAAGAAGTTACTAAGAAAGCTTCTTTCTAGTTTTCATCTGAGGACATTTACTTTGTCACCGTAAGCTTCATTGCGCTATGAAGTATCTAATTGCAGATTTCCAGAAAACTGTGTTAACAAACTGATCACTGAAAAGAAACGTGTAACTCCCTGAGATGCATTCACACAATGCAATGCAGTTTCTCAGAAGGTTTCTTTCCAGTTTTAATCTGAGGATATTTCCTTTTTCACCATAGCCCTCAATGTGCTCCCAAATATCACTTTGCAGAATTCACGACAACAGTGTTAGCAAACTGTTCTAAGAAGGGAAGGGTGGAACTCTGTGTGATGAAGTCACACATCAGAAAACAATCTCTCAGAAAGCTTCTCTCTAGTTATTATGTGAGGATATTTCCTTTTTCACCATGGGCCCTTATGGGCTCCCAAATATCACTTTGCAGTTTCCATGAAAAGAGGGTTAGCAAACTCCTTAATGAGGTCTAAGTTGTAAGTCTGTGAGATGAACTCACTGATCAGAAAGAAGTTTCTCAGAAAGCTGCTTTCAGGTTTTCAACTGATGAAATTTCCTTTATCAGCCTAGGCCTCAATGCAATCCAAGAAGCCCTTCTCAGGTTCCTCAAAGACAGTGTTAATGGACTGCTCCACGAAACATAAGTGTAACTCTGTGAGATGAATTCACACATCGCCAAGAAGATTCTAGGAAAGCTTCCTTCGAGTTTTCATCTGAGGATATTTCCTTTGTCACCGTAAGCTTCATTGCGCTATGAAGTATCTAATTGCAGATTTCCAGAACTCTGTGTTAACAAACTGATCACTGAAGAGAAACGTGTAACTCTGTGGGTTGCATTCACACATGGCAATGCAGTATCTCAGAAGGCTTCTTTCCAGTTTTAATCTGAGGAGATATCCTTTTTCACTATAGCCCTCAATGAGCTCCCAAATGTCACTTTGCAGAATCCACGACAACAGTGTTAGCAAACAATTCCAAGAAGGGAAGCGTGGAACTCTGTGTGAGGAAGTCACATATCAGAAAGCAATTTCTCAGAAAGCTTCTCTCTAGTTTTCATGTGAGGATACTTCCTTTTTCCCCTGGGCCCCTATGGGGTCCCAATTATCACTTTGCAGAATCCACGACAACAGACTTAGCAAACTGTACCAAGAAAGGAAGGGTGGAACTCAGTGAGATGAAGTGACACATCAGAAAGCAATCTCTCAGAAAGCTTCTCTCTAGTTATTATGTGAGGATATTTCCTTTTTCACCATCTCCCCTATGGGCTCCCAAATATCACTTTGCAGTTTCCACGAAAAGAGTGTTAGCAAGTGTGCTTCCAGAGGTCTACATTGTAAACCTGGAGGAGAACTCAGTGATCAGAAAGAAGATTCTCAGAAAGCTTCTTTCACGTTTTGAACTGATGAAATTTCCTTAATCAACGTAGGCCTCAATGCGATCCAAAGAAGCCCTTCTCAGGTGCCTCAAAGACAGTGTTAATGGACTGCTCCACGAAACATAAGTGTAACTCTGTGAGATGAATTCACACATTGCCAAGAAGTTTCTAGGAAAGCTTCTTTCCAGTTTTCATCTGAGGATATTTCCTTTGTCACCGTAAGCTTCTTTGCGCCATGAAGTATCTAATTGCAGATTTCCAGAAATCTGTGTTAAAAAACTGATCACTGAAGAGAAACGTTTAACTCTATCCATTGCTTTCACACATGGCAATACAGTTTCTCAGAAGACTTCTTTCCAGTTTTAATCTGAGGATATTTCCTTTTTCATCATATCCCTCAATAAGCTCCCAAATATCAATTTGCAGAATCCATGACAACAGTATTAGCAAACTGTTCCAAGAAGGGAAAGGTGGAACCCTGTGTGATGAAGTCACACATCAGAAAGCAATCTCTAAGGAAGCTTCTCTCTAGTTTTTATGTGAGGATAATTCCTTTTTCACATTGGGCCCCTATGGGCTCCCAAATATCACTTTGCAGTATCCACGAAAAGAGTGTTAGCAAACTGCTTCCTGAGGTCTAAGTTGTAACTCTGCGAGATGAACTCACTGATCAGAAAGAAGTTTCTCAGAAAGCTTCTTTCACCTTTTGAACTTATGAAATTTCCTTTATCAGTGTAGGCCTCAATGCGATCCAAAGAAGCCCTTCTCCGGTTCCTCAAAGACAGTGTTAATGGACTGCTCCAAGAAACATAAGTGTAACTCTGTGAGATGAATTCACAAATCACAAAGAAGTTTCTCAGAAAGTTTCTTTCTAGTTTTCATCTGAGGATATTTCCTTTGTCACCATAAGCTTCATTGTGCTATGAAGTATCTCATTGCAGATTTCCAGAAAACTGTGTTAACAAACTGACGACTGAAGAAAAACGTGTAACTCTGTGAGTTGCATTCAAACATGGCAATTCAGTTTCTCAGAATTCTTCTTTGCATTTTTAATCTGAGGATATTTCCTTTTTCACCATAGCCCTCAATGAGCTCCCAAATATCACTTTGCAGAATCCACGACAACAGTGTTAGCAAACTGTTGCAAGAAGGAAAGGGTGGAACTCTGTGTGATGAAGTCACATATCCGAAAGCAAATTCTCAAAAGCTTCTCTCTAGTTATTATGTGAGGATAATTCCTTTTTCACCATGGGCCACTATGGGCTCCCAAAAATCACTTTGCAGTATTCAAGACAACAGTGTTAGCAAACCCAAGAAGGGAAGGGTGGAACTCTGTGTGATGAAGTCACACATCAGAAAGCAATCTCTCAGAAAGCTTCTGTCTAATTATTATGTGAGGATATTTCCTTTTTAACCATGGGCCCCTATGGATTCCCAAATATCACTTTGCAGTTTCCACGAAAAGAGTGTTAGCAAACTGCTTCCTGAGGTCTAAGTTGTAAGTCTGTGACATGAACTCAGTGACCAGAAAGAAGTTTCCCAAAAAGCTTCTTTCACGTTTTGAACTGATGAAATTTCCGTTATCAGCGTAGTCCTCAATGCGATCCAAGGAAGCCCTTTTCAGGTTGCTCAAAGACAGTGTTAATGTACTGCTCCACGAAACATAAGTGTAACTCTGTGAGATGAATTCACACATCACCAAGAAGTTTCTCAGAAAGCTTCATTCTACTTTTCATTTGAGGATATTTCCTTTGTCAGCGTAAGCTTCATTTCGCTATGAAGTATCTCATTGCAGATTTCCAGAAAACTGTGTTAACAAACTGATCACTGAATAGAAACGTGTAACTCTGTGAGTTGCATTCACACATGGTAGTGCAGTTTCTCAGAAGGCTTCTTCCCAGTTTTAATTAGAGGATATTTCCTTTTTCACCATAGCCCTCAATGAGTTCCAAAATATCAGTTTGCAGAATCCAAGACAACAGTGTTATCAAACTGTTCCAAGAAGGGAAGGGTGGAACTCTGTGTGATGAAGTCACACATGAGAATGCAATCTCTCAGAAAGCTTCTCTCTAGTTTTTATCTCAGGATACTTCCTTTTTCACCATGGGCCCCAAAGGGCTACCAAATATCACTTTGCAGAATGCACGACAACAGTGTTACCAAACTGTTCCAATACTGGGAACATGGAACGCTGTGTGATGAAGTCACACATCAGAAAGCAATCTCTCAGAAAGGTTCTCTCTAGTTTTTATGTGAGGATACTTCCTTTTTCACCATGGGCCCCTATGGGCTCCCAAATATCACTTTGCGGAATCCCCCACAACAGTGCTAGCAAACTGTCCCAAGAAAGGAAGTGTGGAACTCTGTGTGATGAAGTCACACATCGGAAAGCAATGTCTCAGAAAG
Source organism: Rhinopithecus roxellana (assembly GCF_007565055.1). Lineage (NCBI taxonomy): Eukaryota > Metazoa > Chordata > Mammalia > Primates > Cercopithecidae > Rhinopithecus > Rhinopithecus roxellana. The sequence goes on from NC_044564.1 coordinate 27,864,385, forward strand.
CTTCTCTCTAGTTATAATGTGAGGATATTTCCTTCTTCACCATGGGCCCTGTGGTCTCCCAACTATCACTTTGCACTTTCCTCGAAAAGATTGTTAGCAAACTGCTTCCTGAGGTCTAATTTGTAAGTCTGTGAGATGAGCTCACTGATCAGAAAGAAGTTTCTCAGAAAGCTTCTGTCACGTTTTGCATTGTTGAAATTTCCTTTATCTGCGTATTCTTCAATGCGATCCAAAGAAGCCCTTCTCGGGTTCCACAAAGACAGTGTTAATGGACTGCTCCACAAAACATAAGTATAACTCTGTGAGATGAATTCACACATCACCAAGAAGTTTCTAAGAAAGCTTCTTTCTAGTTTTCATCTGAGGATATTTCCTTTGTCACAGTAAGCTTCATTGCGCTATGAAGTATCTAATTGCAGTTTTCCAGAAAACTGTGTTAACAAACTGATCACTGAAGAGAAACACGTAACTCTGTGAGGTGCATTCACACATGGCAATGCAGCTTCTCATAAGGCTTCTTTCCAGTTTTAATCGGAGGATATTTCCTTTTTCACCATAGCCCTCAATGAGCTCCCAAATATCACTTTGCAGAATCCACGACAACAGTGTTAGCAAACTGTTCCAAGAAAGGAAGGGTGGAAATCCGCATGATGATGTCACATATCCGAAAGCAATCTCTCAGAAAGCTTCTCTCTAGTTTTTATGTGAAGATACTTCTTTTTTCACCATGGGCCCCTATGGGCTCCCAAATATCACTTTGCAGTTTCCACGGAAAGAGTGTTAGCAAACTGCTTCCTGAGGTCTAAGTTTGTAAGTCTGTGAGATGAACTCACTGATCAGAAAGAAGTTTCTCAGAAAGCTTCTTTAACGTTTTGAACTGAAAAAGTTTCCTTTATCAGGGTAGGCCTCAATGCGATCCAAAGAAGCCCTTCTCAGGTTCCTCAAAGACAGTGTTAATTGACTGCTCCACGAAACAAAAGTGTAACTTGGTGAGATGAATTCACACATCACTAAGAAGTTTCTTTTTTTTTCTTTTTTTTTTTTTTATTATACTTTGGGTTCTAGGGTACATGTGCATAATGTGCAGGTTTGTTACATATATATACTTATGCCATGTTGGTGTGCTGCCCCCATCAACTCGTCAGCTCCCATCAATTCATCATTTATATCATGTATAACTCCCCAGTGCAATCCCTCCTTCCTCCCCCCTCCCCATGATAGGCCCCAGTGTGTGATATGCCCCTTCCCGAGTCCACTTGATCTCATTGCTCAGTTCCCACCTATGAGTGAGAACATGCGGTGTTTGGTTTTCTCTTCTTGTGATAGTTTGCTAAGAATGATGGTTTCCAGCTGCATCCATGTCCCTACAAAGGACGCAAGCGCATCCCTTTTTATGGCTGCATAGTATTCCATGCTATATATGTGCCACATTTTCTTAATCCAGTCTGTCACAGATGGACATTTGGGTTGATTCCAAGTCTTTGCTATTGTGAATAGTGCCACAATAAACATACGTGTGCATGTGTCTTTGTAGTAGACTAATTTATAATCCTTTGGGTATATACCCAGTAGTGGGATGGCTGGGTCATATGGTACACCTAGTTCTAGATCCTTGGGAATTGCCATACTGTTTTCCATAATGGTTGAACTAGTTTACAATCCCACCAACAGTGTAAAAGTGTTCCTATTTCTCCACATCCTCTCCAACAACTGTTGTTTCCTGACTTCTTAATGATTGCCATTCTAACAGGTGTGAGATGGTATCTCATTGTGGTTTTGATTTGCATTTCTCTGATGGCCAGTGATGATGAGCATTTTTTCATGTGTCTGTTGGCTGTGTGAATGTCTTCTTTTCAGAAATGTCTGTTCATATCCTTTGCCCACTTTTTGATGGGGTTGTTTGCTTTTTTATTGTATATTTGTTTGAGTTCTTTGTAGATTCTGGATTTTAGCCCTTTGTCAGATGAGTAGGTTGCAAAAATTTTCAACCATTCTGTAGGTTGCCTGTTCACTCTGATGGTAGTTTCTATTGCTGTGCAAAAGCTCTTTAGTTTAATTAGATCCCATTTGTCAATTTTTGCTTTTGCTGCCGTTGCTTTCGGTGTTTTAGACATGAAGTCCTTGCCCATGCCTATGTCCTGAATGGTACTGCCTAGATTTTCTACTAGGGTTTTTATGGTATTAGGTCTAACATTTAAGTCTCTAATCCATCTTGAATTAATCTTCGTATAAGGGGTAAGGAAAGGATCCAGTTTCAGGTTTCTACTTATGGCTAGCCAATTTTCCCAGCACCATTTATTAAATAGAGAATCCTTTCCCCATTTCTCGTTTCTCTCAGGTTTGTCAAAGATCAGATGGTTGTAGATGTGTGGTATTATTTCTGAGGACTCTGTTCTGTTCCATTGGTCTATATCTCCGTTTTGGTACCAGTACCATGCTGTTTTGGTTACTGTAGCCTTGTAGTGTAGTTTGAAGTCAGGTAGCGTGACGCCTCCAGCTTTGTCCTTTTGACTTAGGATTGTCTTGGCAATGCGGGCTCTTTTTTGGTTCCATATGAACTTTAAAGCAGTTTTTTCCAATTCTGTGAAGAAACTCATTGGTAGCTTGATGGGGATGGCATTGAATCTATAAATCACCTTGGGGAGTATGGCCATTTTCACGATATTGATTCTTCCTATCCATGAGCATGGTATGTTCTTCCATTTGTTTGTGTCCTCTTTGATTTCACTGAGCAGTGGTTTGTAGTTCTCCTTGAAGAGGTCCTTGACATCCCTTGTAAGCTGGATTCCTAGGTATTTGATTCTCTTTGAAGCAATTGTGAATGGAAGTTCATTCCTGATTTGGCTCTCTGCTTGTCTGTTACTGGTGTATAAGAATGCTTGTGATTTTTGCACATTAATTTTGTATCCTGAGACTTTGCTGAAGTTGCTTATCAGCTTAAGGAGATTTTGGGCTGAGACAATGGGGTTTTCTCAATATACAATCATGTCATCTGCAAGCAGGCACAATTTGACTTCTTCTTTTCCCAGCTGGATACCCTTGATTTCTTTCTCTTGCCTGATTGCCCTAGCCAGAACTTCCAACACTATGTTGAATAGGAGTGGTGAGAGAGGGCATCCCTGTCTTGTGCCAGTTTTCAAAGGGAATTTTTCCAGTTTTTGCCCATTCAGAATGATATTACCTGTGGGTTTGTCATAAATAGCTCTTATTATTTTGAGGTACGTTCCATCAATACCGAATTTATTGAGCGTTTTTAGCATGAAGGGCTGTTGAATTTTGTCAAAAGCCTTTTCTGCATCTATTGAGATAATCATGTGGTTCTTGTCTTTGGTTCTGTTTATATGCTGGATTACATTTATTGATTTGCGAATGTTGAACCAGCCTTGCATCCCAGGGATGAAGCCCACTTGATGATGGTGGATAAGCTTTTTGATGTGCTGCTGAATCCGGTTTGCCAGTATTTTATTGAGAATTTTTGCATCGATGTTCATCAGGGATATTGGTCTAAAATTCTCTTTTTTTGTTGTGTCTCTGCCAGGCTTTGGTATCAGGATGATGTTGGCCTCATAAAATGAGTTCGGGAGGATTCCCTCTATTTATATTGCTTAGAATAGTTTCAGAAGGAATGGTACCAGCTCCTCCTTGTACCTCTGGTAGAATTCAGCTGTGAATCCATCTGGTCCTGGACTTTTTTTGGTGGGTAGGCTATTAATTGTTGCCTCAATTTCATAACCTGCTATTGGTCTATTCAGGGATTCCACTTCTTCCTGGTTTAGTCTTGGGAGAGTGTAAGTGTCCAGGAAATTATCCATTTCTTCTAGATTTTCTAGTTGATTTGCGTAAAGGCGTTTATAGTATTCTCTGATGGTTGTTTGTATTTCTGTGGGGTCGGTGGTGATATCCCTTTTATCATTTTTTATTGCGTCTATTTGATTCCTCTCTCTTTTCTTCTTTATTAGTCTTGCTAGCGGTCTGTCAATTTTGTTGATCTTTTCAAAAAACCAACTCCTGGATTCATTGATTTTTTGGAGGGTTTTTTGTGTCTCTATCTCCTTCAGTTCTGCTCTGATCTTAGTTATTTCTTGCCTTCTGCTAGCTTTTGAATGTGTTTTCTCTTGCCTCTCTAGTTCTTTTAATTGTGATGTTAGAGTGTCAATTTTAGATCTTTCCTGCTTTCTCTTGTGGGCATTTAGTGCTATAAATTTCCCTCTACACACTGCTTTAAATGTGTCCCAGAGATTCTGGTATATTGTATCTTTGTTCTCATGGTTTCAAAGAACATCTTTATTTCTGCTTTCATTTCGTTATGTACCCAGTAGTCATTCAGGAGCAGGTTGTTCAGTTTCCATGTAGTTGAGCGGTTTTGATTGAGTTTCTTAGTCCTGAGTTCTAGTTTGATTGCACTGTGGTCTGAGAGACAGTTTGTTATAATTTCTGTTCTTGTACATTTGCTGAGGAGTGCTTTACTTCCAATTATGTGGTCGATTTTGGAATAAGTGCGATGTGGTGCTGAGAAGAATGTATATTCTGTTGATTTGGGGTGGAGAGTTCTATAGATGTCTATTAGGTCCGCTTGGTGCAGAGATGAGTTCAATTCCTGGATATCCTTGTTAACTTTCTGTCTCGTTGATCTGTCTAATGTTGACAGTGGAGTGTTGAAGTCTCCCATTATTATTGTATGGGAGTCTAAGTCTCTTTGTAAGTCTGCAAGGACTTGCTTTATGAATCTGGGTGCTCCTGTACTGGGTGCATATATATTTAGGCGGGTTAGCTCTTCCTGTTGAATTGATCCCTTTACCATTATGTAATGGCCTTCTTTGTCTCTTTTGATCTTTGATGGTTTAAAGTCTGTTTTATCAGAGACTAGGATTGCAACCCCTGCTTTTTTTTGTTCTCCATTTGCTTGGTAGATCCTCCTCCATCCCTTTATTTTGAGCCTATGTATGTCTCTGCATGTCAGATGGTTCTCCTGAATTATCCTCACATAATAAATAGAGAGGGAGCTCATTGAGGGCTATGGTGAAAAAGGAAATATCCTCAGATTAAACCTGGAAGAAGCCTTCTGAGATAGTGGATTGCCATATGTGAATGCAACTCACAGCGTTAAACGTTTCTCTTCAGTGATCAGTTTGTAAACAGTTTTCTGGAAATCTGCAATGAGATACTTCATAGTGAAATGAAGCTTACAGTGACAAAGGAAATATCCTCAGATGAAAACTAGAAGGAAGCTTTCTTAGAAACTTCTTGGTGATGTGTGAATTCATCTCACAGAGTTACACTTATGTTTCGTGGAGCAGTCCATTAACACTGTCTTTGAGGAACCTTAGAAGGGCTTCCTTGGATCGCATTGAGGCCTGCAATGATAATGGAAATTTCATCAGTTCAAAACGTGAAAGCAGCTTACTGAGAAACTTCTTTCTGATCAGTGAGTTCATCTCACAGACTTACAACTTAGACTTCAGGAAGCAGTTTGCTAATACTCTTTTCGTGGAAACTGAAAAGTGATATTTGGGAGCCCATAGGGGCCCATGTGAAAAAGGAAATATCCTCACATAATAACTAGAGAGAAGCTTTCTGAGAGATTGCTTTCTGATGTGGGATTTCATCCCACAGAGTTCCACTCTTCCCTTCTGGAACAGCTTGCTAACACTGTTGTCGTGGATTCTGCAAAGTGATATTTGGGAGCCCAGAGGGGCCCATGGTGAGAAAGGAAGTATCCTGACATAAAAACTAGAGAGAAGCTTTCTGAGAGATTGCTTTCCGATGTGTGACTTCATCACACAGAGTTCCACCCTTCCCTTCTTGGAACAGTTTGCTAACACTGTTGTCGTGGATTCTGCAAAATGATATCTGGGAGCCCATAGGGCCCCATGGTGAAAAAGGAAGTATCCTCGCATAAAATCTAGAGGGAAGCTTTCTGAGAGATTGCTTTCTGATGTGTGACTTCATCACACAGAGTTCCACCGTTCCATTGTTGGAACAGTTTGCTAACACTGTTGTCGTGGATTCTGCAAATTGATATTTGGGAGCTCATTGAGGGCTATGGTGAAAAAGAAAATATTCTCAGATTAAAACTGGAAAGTAGCCTTCTGAGAGACTGCATTGGATGTGTGAAAGCAACTCACAGAATTACACGTTTCTCTTCAGTGATCGGTTTGTTAACACAGTTTTCAGGAAATCTGCAGTAAGATACTTCATAGCGCAATGAAGCTTACGGTGACAAAGGAAATATCCTCAGATGAAAACAAGAAAGAAGTTTCTTAGAAACTTCTTGGTAATGTGTGAATTCATCACACAGAGTTACACTTATGTTTCGTGGAGCAGTCCATTAACACTGTCCTTGAGGAAACTGAGAAGGGTTTCTTTGGATCGCTATGACGCCTAGGCTGATAAAGGATATTTCATCAGTTCAAAATGTGAAAGAGCTTTCTGAGAAACTTCTTTCTGATCAGTGAGTTCGTCTCACAGACTTACACCTTAGACCTCAGGAAGCAGTTTGCTCACACTCTTTTCTGGAAACTACAAAGTGATATTTGGGAGCCCATACGGGCACATGGAGAAAAAGGAAATATCCTCACATAATAACTAGAGAGAAGCTTTCTGAGAGATTGCTTTCTGATGTGTGACTTCATCACACAGAGTTCCACACTTCCCTTGTTGGAACAGTTTGCTCACACTGTTGTCGTGGATTCTGCAAAGAGATATTTGGGAGACGATAGGGGCCCAGGGTGAAAAAGGAAGTATAATCACATAAAAACTAGAGAGAAGCTTTCTGAGAGATTGCTTTCTGATATGGGACTTTATCACACAGAGTTCCACCCTTCCCTTGTTGGAACAGTTTGCTAACACAGTTGTCGTGGATTCTGCAAAGTGATATTTGGGAACCCATAGGGGCCCATGATGAAAAAGGAAGTATCCTCACATAATAACTAGAGAGAAGCTTTCTGAGAGATTGCTTCCTGATGTGTGACTTCATCACACAGAGTTCCAACCTTCCCTTCTTGGAACAGTTTGCTAACACTGTTGTCGTGGATTCTGCAAAGTGATATTTGGGAGCTCATTGAGGGCTATGGTGAGAAAAGAAACATCCTCAGATTAAAAGTGGAAAGAAGCCTTCTGAGAAACTGCTTTGCTATGTGTGAATGCAACTCAGTGAGTTACACGTTTCTCTTCAGTGATCATTTTTTTAACACAGTTTTCTGGAAATCTGCAATTAGATACTTCATAGCGCAATGAAGCTTACGGTGACAAAGGAAATATCATGGATGAAAACTAGAAAGAAGCTTTCTTAGAAACTTCTTGGTGATATTTGAATTCATCTCACAGAGTTACACTTATGTTTCGTGAAACAGAGTTCATCACACAGACTTACAACTTAGACCTCAGGAAGCAGTTTGGTAACACTCTTTTTGTGGAAACTGCAAAGTGATGTTTGGGAGCCCATAGGGGCCCATGGTGAAAATGGAAACATCCTTACATAATAACCTGAGAGAAGCTTTCTGAGAGATTGCTTTCTGATGTGTGACTTCATCCCACAGAATTCCACACTTCCATTCTTGGAACAGTTTGATAACACTGTTGTCGTGAATTCTGCAAAGTGATATTTGGGAGCTCATTGAAGGCTATGGTGAAAAAGGCAATATCGTCAGATTAAAAGTGGAAAGAAGCCTTCTGAGAAACTGCATTGGCATGTGTGAATGCAACTCACAGTGTTACACGTTTCTCTTCAGTGATAAGTTTGTTAACACAGTTTTCTGCAAATCTGCAATTAGATACTTCATAGCGCAATGAAGCTTATGGTGACAAAGGAAATATCCTCAGATGAAAACTAGAAAGAAGCTTTCTGAGAAACTTCTCTTGATGTGTGATTTCATCTAACAGAGTTACACTTATGTTTCATGGAGCAGTCCATTAACACTGTCTTTGAGGAACCTGAGAAGGGCTTCTTAGGATCGCATTGAGGCCTACGCTGATAAACGAAATTTCATCAGTTCAAAACGTGAAAGAAGCTTTCTGAGAAACTTCTTTATGATCAGTGAGCTCATCTCACAGACTTACACCTTAGACCTCAGGAAACAGTTTGCTCACACTCTTTTCTGGAAACTGCAAAGTGATATTTGGGAGCCCATACGGGCACATGGAGAAAAAGGAAATATCCTCACATAATAACTAGAGAGAAGCTTTCTGAGAGATTGCTTTCTGATGTGTGACTTCATCACACAGAGTTCCACACTTCCCTTGTTGGAACAGTTTGCTCACACTGTTGTCGTGGATTCTGCAAAGAGATATTTGGGAGACGATAGGGGCCCAGGGTGAAAAAGGAAGTATAATCACATAAAAACTAGAGAGAAGCTTTCTGAGAGATTGCTTTCTGATATGGGACTTTATCACACAGAGTTCCACCCTTCCCTTGTTGGAACAGTTTGCTAACACAGTTGTCGTGGATTCTGCAAAGTGATGTTTGGGAACCCATAGGGGCCCATGATGAAAAAGGAAGTATCCTCACATAATAACTAGAGAGAAGCTTTCTGAGAGATTGCTTTCTGACGTGTGACTTCATCACACAGAGTTCCAACCTTCCCTTCTTGGAACAGTTTGCTAACACTTTTGTCGTGGATTCTGCAAAGTGATATTGGGAGCTCATTGAGGGCTATGGTGAGAAAAGAAATATCCTCAGATTAAAAGTGGAAAGAAGCCTTCTGAGAAACTGCTTTGCTATGTGTGAATGCAACTCAGTGTGTTACACGTTTCCCTTCAGTGATCATTTTTTTAACACAGTTTTCTGGAAATCTGCAATTAGATACTTCATAGCGCAATGAAGCTTACGGTGACAAAGGAAATATCATCGGATGAAAACTAGAAAGAAGCTTTCTTAGAAACTTCTTGGTGATATTTGAATTCATCTCACAGAGTTACACTTATGTTTCGTGAAGCAGAGTTCATCACACAGACTTACAACTTAGACCTCAGGAAGCAAATTGGTAACACTCTTTTTGTGAAAACTGCAAAGTGATATTTGGGAGCCCATAGGGGCCCATGGTGAAAATGGAAATATACTTACATAATAACCTGAGAGAATCTTTCTGAGAGATTGCTTTCTGATGTGTGACTTCATCCCACAGAATTCCACGCTTCCATTCTTGGAACAGTTTGATAACACTGTTGTCGTGGATTCTGCAAAGTGATATTTGGGAGCTCATTGAAGGCTATGGTGAAAAAGGCAATATCGTCAGATTAAAACTGGAAAGAAGCCTTCTGAGAAACTGCATTGCCATGTGTGAATGCAACTCACAGTGTTACACGTTTCTCTTCAGTGATAAGTTTGTTAACACAGTTTTCTGCAAATCTGCAATTAGATACTTCATAGCGCAATGAAGCTTATGGTGACAAAGGAAATATCCTCAGATGAAAACTAGAAAGAAGCTTTCTGAGAAACTTCTCTTGATGTGTGATTTCATCTAACAGAGTTACACTTATGTTTCATGGAGCAGTCCATTAACACTGTCTTTGAGGAACCTGAGAAGGGCTTCTTAGGATCGCATTGAGGCCTACGCTGATAAACGAAATTTCATCAGTTCAAAACGTGAAAGAAGCTTTCTGAGAAACTTCTTTATGATCAGTGAGCTCATCTCACAGACTTACACCTTAGACCTCAGGAAACAGTTTGCTCACACTCTTTTCTGGAAACTGCAAAGTGATATTTGGGAGCCCATACGGGCACATGGAGAAAAAGGAAATATCCTCACATAATAACTAGAGAGAAGCTTTCTGAGAGATTGCTTTCTGATGTGTGACTTCATCACACAGAGTTCCACACTTCCCTTGTTGGAACAGTTTGCTCACACTGTTGTCGTGGATTCTGCAAAGAGATATTTGGGAGACGATAGGGGCCCAGGGTGAAAAAGGAAGTATAATCACATAAAAACTAGAGAGAAGCTTTCTGAGAGATTGCTTTCTGATATGGGACTTTATCACACAGAGTTCCACCCTTCCCTTGTTGGAACAGTTTGCTAACACAGTTGTCGTGGATTCTGCAAAGTGATGTTTGGGAACCCATAGGGGCCCATGATGAAAAAGGAAGTATCTTCACATAATAACTAGAGAGAAGCTTTCTGAGAGATTGCTTTCTGACGTGTGACTTCATCACACAGAGTTCCAACCTTCCCTTCTTGGAACAGTTTGCTAACACTTTTGTCGTGGATTCTGCAAAGTGATATTGGGGAGCTCATTGAGGGCTATGGTGAGAAAAGAAACATCCTCAGATTAAAAGTGGAAAGAAGCCTTCTGAGAAACTGCTTTGCTATGTGTGAATGCAACTCAGTGAGTTACACGTTTCTCTTCAGTGATCATTTTTTTAACACAGTTTTCTGGAAATCTGCAATTAGATACTTCATAGCGCAATGAAGCTTACGGTGACAAAGGAAATATCATGGATGAAAACTAGAAAGAAGCTTTCTTAGAAACTTCTTGGTGATATTGAATTCATCTCACAGAGTTACACTTATGTTTCGTGAAGCAGAGTTCATCACACAGACTTACAACTTAGACCTCAGGAAGCAGTTTGTTAACACTCTTTTTGTGGAAACTGCAAAGTTATATTTGGGAGCCCATAGGGGCCCATGGTGAAAATGGAAATATCCTTACATAATAACCTGAGAGAAGCTTTCTGAGAGATTTCTTTCTGATGTGTGACTTCATCCCACAGAATTCCACACTTCCATTCTTGGAACAGTTTGATAACACTGTTGTCGTGGATTCTGCAAAGTGATATTTGGGAGCTCATTGAAGGCTATGGTGAAAAAGGCAATATCGTCAGATTAAACGTGGAAAGAAGCCTTCTGAGAAACTGCATTGGCATGTGTGAATGCAACTCACAGTGTTACGCGTTTCTCTTCAGTGATAAGTTTGTTAACACATTTTTCTGCAAATCTGCAATTAGATACTTCATAGCGCAATGAAGCTTATGGTGACAAAGGAAATATCCTCAGATGAAAACTAGAAAGAAGCTTTCTGAGAAACTTCTCTTGATGTGTGATTTCATCTAACAGAGTTACACTTATGTTTCGTGGAGCAGTCCATTAACACTGTCTTTGAGGAACCTGAGAAGGGCTTCTTAGGATCGCATTGAGGCCTACGCTGATAAACGGAATTTCATCAGTTCAAAACGTGAAAGAAGCTTTCTGAGAAACTTCTTTCTGATCAGTGAGTTCATCTCACAAACTTACACCTTAGACCTCAGGAAGCAGTTTGCTCACACTCTTTTCTGGAAACTACAAAGTGATATTTGGGAGCCCATACGGGCACATGGAGAAAAAGGAAATATCCTCACATAATAACTAGAGAGAAGCTTTCTGAGAGATTGCTTTCTGATGTGTGACTTCATCACACAGAGTTCCACACTTCCCTTGTTGGAACAGTTTGCTCACACTGTTGTCGTGGATTCTGCAAAGAGGTATTTGGGAGACGATAGGGGCCCAGTGTGAAAAAGCAAGTATAATCACATAAAAACTAGAGAGAAGCTTTCTGAGAGATTGCTTCTGATATGTGACTTTATCAACAGAGTTCCACCCTTCCCTTGTTGGAACAGTTTGCTAACACAGTTGTCGTGGATTCTGCAAAGTGATATTTGGGAACCCATAGGGGCCCATGATGAAAAAGGAAGTATCGTCACATAATAACTAGAGAGAAGCTTTCTGAGAGATTGCTTTCTGACGTGTGACTTCATCACACAGAGTTCCAACCTTCCCTTCTTGGAACAGTTTGCTAACAATGTTGTCGTGGATTCTGCAAAGTGATATTTGGAGCTCTTTGAGGGCTATGGTGAAAAAGGAAATATCCTGAGATTAAAACTGGAAGAAGCCTTCTGAGAAACTGCATTGCCATGTGTGAATGCAACTCACAGTTACACTTTTCTCTTCAGTGATGGGTTTGTTAACACAGTTTCCTGGAAATCTGCAATGAGATACTACATAGTGCAATGATGCTTGCGGTGACATAGGAAATATCCTCAGATGAAAACTAGAAAGAAGCTTTCGTAGAAACTTCTTGGTGTCGTGTGCATTCACCACACAGAGTTACACTTATGTTTCGTGGATCAGTCTATTAACACTGTCTTTGACTATCCTGAGACGGGCTTCTTTGGATCGCATTGAGGCATATTCTGATAAAGGAAATTTCATCAGTTCAAAACGTGAAAGAAGCTTTCTGAGGAACTTCTTTCTCATCAGTGAGTTCATCTCACAGACTTACAACTCAGACCTCAGGAAGCACTCCGCTATCACTCTTTTTGTGAAACTGCCCAGTGATATTTGGGGGCCCAGAGGGGCACATGGTGAAAAAGGAAATATCCTCACATAGTAACTAGAGAGAAGCTTTCTGAGAGATTGCTTTCTGATATGTGACTTCCTGACACAGAGTTCCACCCTTCCCTTCTTGGAACAGTTTGCTAACATTGTTGTCGTGGATTCTGCAAAGTGATATTTGGGAGCCCATAGTGGCCAATGGTGAAAAAGGAAGTATCCTCACATAAAAACTAGAGAGAAGCTTTCTGACAGAATGCTTTGCTATGTGTGGCTTCATCACACTGAGTTCCACCCTTCCCTTCTTGGAACAGTTTGCTAACACTGTTGTCGTGGATTCTGCAAAGTGATATTTGGGAGCTCATTGAAGGCTATGGTGAAAAAGGAAATATCCTCAGATTAAAACTGGAAAGAAGCCTTCTGAGAATCTGCATTGCCATGTGTGAATGCGACTCACAGAGTTACACGTTTCTCTTCAGTGATCAGTTTGTTAACACCGTTTTCTGGAAATCTGAAATGAGATACTTCATAGCGCAATGAAGCTTACGGTGACACAGGAAATAACATCAGATGAAAACTAGAAAGAAGCTTTCTGAGAAACTTCTTGGTGATGGGTGAATTCATCTCACAGAGTTACACTTATGTTTCATGGAGCAGTCCATTAACACTGTCTTTGAGGAACCTGAGAAGGTTTTCTTTGGATCGCATTGAGGCCTACGCTGATAAAGTCAATTTCATCAGTTCAAAACGTGAAATAAGCTTTCTGAGGAACTTCTTTCTGATCAGTGAGTTCATCTCAGAGACTTACAACTTAGACCTCAGGAAGCAGTTTGCTAACGCTCTTTTCGTGGAAACTGCAAAGTGATATTTGGGAGCCCATTGGGGCCCATGGTGACAAAAGCAGTATCCTCACATAAGAACTAGAGAGAAGCTTTCTGAGAGATTGCTTTCCGAAACGTGACTTAATCACACAGAATTCCACCCTTCCCTTCTTCTAACAGTTTGCTAACACTGTTGTTGTGGATTCTGCAAAGTGATATTTGGGAGCCCATAGGGGCCCCTGGTAAAAAAAGAAGTATCCTCACATAAGAACTAGAGAGAAGCTTTCTGAGAGATTGCTTTCCGATATGTGACTTCACCACACAGAGTTCCACCATTCCCTTCTTGGGGCAGTTTGCTAACACTTCTGTCATGGATTCTGCAAAGTGATATTTAGGAGCTCATTAAGGGCAATGTTGACAGAGGAAATATCCTCAGATTAAAACTGGAAAGAAGCCTTCTGAGAAACTGCATTGCCATGTGTGAATGCAACTCACAGAGTTACACGATTGTCTTCAGTGATCAGTTTGTTAACACAGTTTTCTGGAAATCTGAAATTAGATACTTCACAGCGCAATGATGCTTATGGTGACAAAGGACATATCCTAAGATGAAAACTAGAAAGAAGTTTTCTGAGAAACTTCTTGGTGATGTGTGAATTCATCTCACAGAGTTACACTTATGTTTCGTGCAGCAGTCCATTAGCACTGTCTTTGAGGGACCTGAGAACGGCTTCTTTAGATCGTATTGAGGCCTTGGCTGATAAAGGAAATTTCATCAGTTCAAATCGTGAAAGAAGCTTTCTGAGAAACTTCTTTCTGATCCGTGAGTTCATCTCACAGAGTAAAAACTTAGGTCTCAGGAAGCAGTTTCCTAACACGCTTTTCGTGGAAACTGCAAAGAGATATTTGGAAGCCCATAGGGTCCCATGGTGAAAATAGAAATATCCGCACATGAGAACTAGAGAGAAGCTTTCTGAGAGATTGCTTTCGGATATGTGACTTAATCACACAGAGTTCCACCACTCCCTTCATGGAACAGTTTGCTGACACTGTTGTCGTGGATTCTGCAAAGTGATATTTGGGAGCCCATACGGGCCCATGGTGAAAAAAGAAACATCCTCACATAAGACCAAGAGAGAAGCTTTCTGAGAGATTGCTTTCGGATATGTGACTTCATCACACAGAGTTCCACCACTCCCTTCGTGGAACAGTTTGCTGACACTGTTGTCGTGGATTTTGCAAAGTGATATTTGGAGCTCATTGAGGGCTATGATGAAAAAGGAAATATCCTCAGATTAAAAATGGAAATAAGCCCTCTGAGAAGCTGCATTGCCATGTGTGAATGCAACTCACAGAGTTACACGTTTCTCTTCAGTGATCAGTTTGTTAACACAGTTTTCTTTAAATCTGCAAATAGATACTTCACAGCCCTATGAAGATTATGGTGAAAAAGGAAATATCCTCAGATGAAAACTAGAAAGAAGCTTTCTTAGAAACTTCTTGGTGATGTGTGAATTTCTCTCACAGAGTTACACTTATGTTTCGTGGAGTAGTCCATTAACACTGTCTTTGAGGAACCTGAGAAGGGCTTCTTTGGATCACGTTGAGGCCTATGCTGATAAAGGAAATTTCATCCGTTCAAAACGTGAAGGAAGCTTTCTGAGAAACTTCTTTCTGATCAGTGAGTTCATCTCACAGACTTACAACTTACACCACCTCAGGAAGCAGTTTGCTAACACTCTTTTCGTGGAAACTGCAAAGTGATATTTGGGAGCCCATAGGGGCCCATGGTGAAAAAGGAAATATCCTCACATAATAACTAGGGAGAAGCTTTCTGAGAATTTGCTTTCTAATGTGTGACTTCATCACGCAGACTTCCACCCTTCCCTTCTTGGAACAGTTTGCTAACACTGTTGTCGTGGATTCTGCAAAGTGATATTTGGGGGCCCATAGGGACCCATGGTGAAAAAGGAAGTATCCTCATGTAAAAATAGTGAGAAGATTTCTGAGAGATTGCTTTCAGATATGTGACTTCATCACACAGAGTTCCACCTTCCCTTCTTGGAACAGTTTGATAAAACTGTTGTGGTGGATTCTGCAAAGTGAGCTTTGGGAGCTCATTGAGGGCTATGATGACAAAGTAAATATTCTCAGATTAAAACTGGAAAGAAGCTTTCCGAAATACTGCATTGCCATGTGTGAATGCAACTCACAGAGTTACACCTTTATCTTCAGTGATCAGTTCGTAAACACACTTTTCTGGAAATCTGCAATTAGATACTTCATAGCGCAGTAAAGCTTACGGTGACAAAGGAAATATCCTCAGATGAAAACTACAAAGAATCTTTCTTAGAAACTTCTTGGGGATGTGTGAATTCATCTCACAGAGTTACACTTATGTTTTGTTGAGCAGTCCATTAACACCGTCTTTGAGGAATCTGAGAAGGGCCTCTTTGGATCGCATTGAGGCCTTCGCTGATAAAGGAATTTTCTTCAGTTCATAACGTGAAAGAATCTTTTTCAGAAACTTCTTTCTGATCAGTGAGTTAATCTCAAAGACTTACAGCTTAGACCTCAGGAAGCAGTTTGCTAACACTCTTTTCGTGGAAACTGCAAAGTGATATTTGGGAGCCCATTGGCCAATGGTGAAAAAAGATGTATCCTCACATAAAAACTAGAGAGAAGCTTTCTGAGAGATTGCTTTGTGATGTGTGACTTCATCGCGCAGAGTTCCACCTTTCCCTTCTTGGAACAGTTTTCTAACACTGTTGTCGTGGATTCTGCAAAGTGATATTTGGGAGCCCATAGGGGCCCATGGTGAGAAAAGAAGTACGCTCACATAACAACTACCGCGAAGCTTTCTGAGAGATTGCTTTCTGATATGTGACATCATCACACAGAGTTCCACCCTTCCCTTCTAGGAACTGTTTGCTAACACTGTTGTCGTGGATTCTGCAAAGTGATATTTGGGAACTCCCTGAGGGCTATGGTGAAAAAGGAAATATCCTGAGATTAAAACTGGAAAGAAGCCTTCTGAGAAACTACATTCCCATGTGTGAATGCATCTCACAGCGTTACACATTTCTCTTCAGTTATCAGTTTGTTAACACAGTTTTCTGGAAATCTGTAATTAGATACTTCCTAGCGCAATGAAGTTTACGGTTACAAAGGAAATATCCTCAGATGAAAACTAGAAAGAAGCTTTCTTAGAAACTTCTTGGTGATGTGTGAATTCATCTCACAGAGTTACACTTATGTTTCATGAGCAGTCCATTAACACTGTATTTGAGGAACCTCAGAAGTGCTTCTTTGGATCGCATTGACCCTACGCTGATAAAGGAAATTTCATCAGTTCAAAAAGTGAAAGAAGCATTATCAGAAACTTCTGTCTGATCAGTGAGTTCATCTCACAGCCTTACAACTTAGACCTCAGGAAGCAGTTTCCTAACACTCCTTTCATGGAAACTGCAAAGTGATATTTGGGAGCCCTTAGGGGCCCATGGTGAAAAAGGAATATCCTGACATAAAAGCTAGAGAGAAGCTTTGTGAGAGATTGCTTTCTGGTATGTGACTTCATCACACAGAGTTCCACCCTTCCCTCCTTGGAACAGATTGCTAACACTGTTGTCGTGGATTCTGCAAAGTGATATTAGGGAGCTCATTGAGGGCTATGGTGAAAAAGGAAATATCCTCAGATTAAAAGTTGAAAGAAGCCCTCTGAGAAACTGCACTGCCATGTGTGAATGCAACGCACAGAGTTACAGGTTTCTATTCAGTGATCAGTTTGTTAACACAGTTTTCTGGAAATCTGCAATGAGATTCTTTATATCGCACTGAAGCTTACGGTGATAAAGGAAATATCCTCAGATGAAAACTAGAAAGAAGCATTCCTAGAAACTTCTTGGTGATGTGTGAATTCATCTCAGAGAGCTACACTTATGTTTCTTGGAGCAGTCCATTAACACTGTCTTTAAGGAACCTGAGAAGGGCTTCTTTGGATCGCATTGAGGCCTACGCTGGTAAAGGAAATTTCATCAGTTCAAAACGTGAAAGAAGCTTTCTGAGAAGCTTCTTTCCGATCAGTGAGTTCATCTCACAGAGTTACAACTTAGACCTCAGGAAGCAGTTTGCTAACACTCTTTCATGGAAACTACAAAGTGATATTTGGTAGCCCTTAGGATCCCATGGTGAAAGTGGAAATATACTCACATAATAACTAGAGAGAAGCTTTCTGACAGATTGCTTTCTGATGTGTGACTTCATCACACAGAGTTCCTCCCTTCCCTTCTTGGAACAGTTTGCTAACACTGTTGTCGTGGATTCTGCAAACTGATATTTGGGAGCTCATTGAGGGCTATGGTGGAAAAGGAAATATCCTCAGATTAAAACTGGAAAGAAGCCTTCTGAGAAACTGCATTGCCATGTGTGAATGCGACTCACAGTGTTACACGTTTCTCTTAAGTGATTAGTTTGTTAACACAGTTTTCGGGAAATCTGCAATTAGATACTTCATAGCGCAGTGAAGCTTACGGTGAAAAAGGAAATATCCTCAGATGAAAACTAGAAAGAAGCTTTCATAGAATCTTATTGGTGACGTGTGAATTCATCTCACAGAGTTACACTTATGTTTCATGGCGTAGTCCATTAACAATGTCTTTGAGGAACCTGAGAAGGGCTTCTTTGGATCGCATTCAATCCTACGTTGATAAAGGAAATTTCATCAGTTCAAAACGTGAAAGAGGCTTTCTGAGAAACTTCTTTCTGATCAGTGAGTTCATCACACAGACTTACAACTTAGACGTCAGGAAGCAGTTTGCTAACACTCTTTTCGTGTTAACTGCAAAGGGATATTTGGGAGACCATAGGGGCCCTGGTGACAAAAGAAGTATCCTCACATGAAAACTAGAGAGAAACTTTCTGAGAGATTGCTTTCTGATAAGTGACTTCACCACACAGAGTTCCACCCTTCCCTTCTTGGGACAGCTTGCTATCACTGTTGTCATGGATTCTGCAAAGTCATATTTGGGATCTCTTTGAGGACTATGGTGAAATAGGAAATGTCCCCCGATAAAAGTGGAAAGAAGCCTCTCAGAAACTGCATTGCCATGTGTGAATGCAACAAACAGCGTTACTCGTTTCTCTTCAGTGATCTGTTTGTTAACACAGTTTTCTTGAAATCTGCAATGAGATATTTCATAACGCAATGAAGCTTACGGTGACAAAGGAAATAGCCATAGAGGAAAACTAGAAAGAAGCTTTCTTTGAAACTTCTTGGTGATGTGTGAATTCATCTCACAGAGTTACACTTATGTTTCGTGGAGCAGTCCATTAACACTGTCTTTGAGGAACCTGAAAAGGGCTTCTTTGGATCGCATTGAGGCCTACGCTGATAAAGGAAATTACATCAGTTCAAAACGTGAAAGAAGCTTTCTGAGAAGCTTCTTTCTGATCAGTGAGTTTATCTCACACACTTACAACTTAGACGTCAGGAATCAGTTTGCTAACACTCTTGTTGTAGAAACTGCAAAGTGATATTTGGGAGCCCATAGGGGCCCATCGTGAAAAAGAAAATATCCTCACATAATAACTAGAGAGAAGCTTTCTGAGAGATTGCTTTCTGATGTGTGACTTCATCACACAGAGTTCCACCCTTCCCTTCTTGGAACAGTTTGGTAACACTGTTGTGGTGGATTCTGCAAAGTGATATTTGGGAGCCCATAGGGGCCCATCGTGAAAAAGGAAGTATCCTCACATAAAAATTAGAGAGAAGCTTTCTGAGAGATTGCTTTCTGATATGTGACTTCATCACACAGAGTTCCTCCCTTCCCTTCTTGGAACACGTTGCTAACACTGTTGTCGTGGATTCTGCAAAGTGATATTTGGGATCTCATTGAGGGCTATGGTGAAAAAGGAAATATCCTCAGATTAAAACTGGAAAGAATCCTTCTGACAAACTGCATTGCCACGTGTGAATGCAACTCACAGAGTTACATGTTTCTCTTCAGTGATCAGTTTGTTAACACAGTTTTCTGGAAATCTGCAATTAGATACTTCATAGTGCAATGAAGCTTACGGTGACAAAGGAAATATCCTCAGATGAAAACTAGAACAAAGCTTTCTTAGAAGCTTCTTGGTGATGTGTGAATTCATCTCACGGCGTTACACTTATTTTTCGTGGAGGAGTCCATTAACACTGTCTTTGAGGAAGCTGAGAAGGCTTCTTTGGATTGCATTGAGGCCTACGCTGATAAAGGAAAATTCATCAGTTCAAAACGTGAAAGAAGCTTTCTGAGAAACTTCTTTCTGATCAGTGAGTTCATCTAACAGACTTACAATTTAGACCTCAGGAAGCAGTTTGCTAACACTCTTTTCGTGGAAACTGCAAAGTGATATTTGGGAGCCCATAGGGGCCCATGGTGAAAAAGGAAATATCCTCACATATTAACTAGAGAGAAGCCTTCTGATAGATTGCTTTCTGATGTGTGACTTCATCACACAGAGTTCCACCCTTCCCTTCATGGAACAGTTTGCTAACACTGTTGTCGTGGATTCTGCAAAGTGATATTTGGGAGCTCATTGAGGCCTATGGTGAAAAAGGATATAACCTGAGAATGAAACTGGAAAGAAGCCTTCTGAGAAACAGCATCTCCCTGTGTGAATGCAGCTCACATATTTTCACGTTTCTGTTCAGTGATCTGTTTCTTACCACAGTTTTCTGGAAATCTGCAATTAGACATTTCATAGCACAATGAAGCTTACGGTGACATAGGAAATATCCTCAGATGAAGCTAGAAAGAAGCTTCCTTACAATAATCTTGAAGATGTGTGAATTCATCTCACAGAGTTACACATTATGTTTCTTGGAACAGTCCATTAACAGTGTCTTTGAGGAACCGGAGAAGGGCTTCTTTGGATCGCATTGAAGTCTACGCTGATAAAGGAAATTTAATCAGTTAAAAAAGGGAAGGACATTTTGGGAAACTTCTATCTGATCAGTGAGTTCATCTCAAAGACTTACAACTCGGACCTCAGGAAGCAGTTTGCTAAACCTATGTTCGTGGAAACTGCAAAGTGATATTTGGGAGCCCATAGGAGCCAAAGGTGAAA
Source organism: Rhinopithecus roxellana (assembly GCF_007565055.1). Taxonomy (NCBI): domain Eukaryota; kingdom Metazoa; phylum Chordata; class Mammalia; order Primates; family Cercopithecidae; genus Rhinopithecus; species Rhinopithecus roxellana. Next base: position 27,884,612 of record NC_044564.1, read on the forward strand.
AAGGAAATATCCTCACATAATAACTAGAGAGAAGCCTTGTGAGAGATTGCTTTCTGATGTGTGACTTCATCACACAGAGTCCCACCCTTCCCTTCTTGGATCAGTTTGCTAACACTGTTGTCGTGGATTCTGCAAAGTGATATTTGGGAGCCCTTAGGGGCCCATGGTGGGCAAGGAAGTGTCCTCACATGAAAACTAGAGAGAAGCTTTCTGAGAGATTGCTTTGTGATGTGTGACTTCATCACACAGAGTTCCACAATTCCCTTACTGGAACTGTTTGCTAACACTGTTGTCGTGGCTTTTGCAAAGTGATATTTGGGAGCCCATAGGGGCCCATGGTGAAAAAGGGAATATCCTCACTTAACAAATAGAGAGAAGCTTTCTGAGAGATTGCTTTCTGAAGTGTGACTTCCTCACACAGAGTTCTACACTTCCCTTCTTGGAACAGTTTGCTAACACAGTTGTCGTGGATTCTGCAAAGTGGTATTTGGGAGGCCATAAGGGCCCAGGGTGAAAAAGGAAGTATCGTCACATAAAAATTAGAGAGAAGCTTTCTGAGAGATTGCTTTCTGATATGGGATTTCATCACACAGAGTTCCAACTTCTCTTCCTGGAACAGTTTGCTAACACTGTTGTCGTGGATTCTGCAAAGTGATATATGGGAGCCCATAGGGGCCCATGGTCAAAAAGGAAGTTTTCTCACATAATAACTAGAGAGAAGCTTTCTGAGAGTTTGATTTCTCATGTGTGACTTCATCACACAAAGTTCCCCCTTTCCTTTCTTGGAACAGTTTGATAACACTGTTGTGGTGGATTCTGCAAATTTATATTTGGGTGCTCATTGAGGGCTATGGTGAAAAAGGAAATATCCTCAGATTAAAACTGGAAAGAAGACTTCTGAGAAACTGCATTGCCATATGTGAATGCAACTCACATTGTTACACGTTTCTCTTCAGTGATCAGTTTGTTAACACAGTTTTCTGGAAATCTGCAATTAGATACTTCATAGCGTAATGAAGCTTACGGTGACAAAGGAAATATCCTCAGAATAAAAGTGGAAAGAACTTTCTTACAAACATCTTGGTGATGTGTGAATTCATCTCACAGAGTTACACTTACGTTTCGTGGAGCAGTCCATTAACACTGTCTTTGAGTAACCTCAGAAGGGCTTCTTTGGATCGCATTGAGGCCTACGCTGATAAAGGAAATTTCATCAGTTCAAAACGTGAAGAAGCTTTCCGAGAAACGTCTTTCTGATCAGTGAGGTCATCTCACAGACTTACAACTTAGACCTCAGGAAGCAGTTTGCTAACAATCTATTCGTGCAAACTGCAAAGTCTTATTTGGGAACCTATAGGTTTCCCCATGGTGAAAAGGGAAATATCCTCACATAATAAGTAGTGAGAACCTTTCTGAGAGATTGTTTTCTGATGTGTGACTTCATCACACAGAATTCCACCCTTCCCTTCTTGGAACAGTTTGGTAACACTGTTGTCCTGGATTTTGCAAAGTGATATTTTGGAGCCCATAGGGGCCCAGAATGAAAAAGGAAGTATCCTCACATAAAAACTACAAAGAAGCTTTCTGAGAGATTGCTTTCTGATATGGGACTTCATCACAGAGAGTTCCACCTTCCCTTCTTTGAACAGTTTGCTAACACTGTTGTCGTGTATTCTGCAAACTGATATTTGGGAGCCCTTAGGGGCGCATGGTGACAAAAGAAGTATCCTCACATAAGAACTCGAGAGAGGCTTTCTGAGAGATTGCTTTCCGATGTATGGCTTCATCACACAGAGTTCCACCCTTTCGACTTGGAACAGTTTGATAACACTGTTGTCGTGGATTCTGTAAAGTAAAATTTGGGAGCTCATTAAGCGATATAGTGATAAAGGAAATATCCTCAGATTAAAACTGGAAAGAAGCCTTCTGACAAACTGCATTGCCATGTGTGAATTCAACTCAGAGAGAAACACGTTTCTCTTCAGTGTTCAGTGTGCCAACACAGTTTTCTGGAAATCTGCAATTAGATACTTCATAGCGCAATGTAGCTTACGGTGACAAAGGAAATATCCTCAGATGAAAACTAGAAAGAAGCTTTCTTAGAAACTTCTTGGTGATGTGTGAATTCATCTCACAGAGTTACACTTATGTTTCGTGGAGCAGTCCATTAACACTGTTTTGATGAACCTGAGAAGGGCTTCTTTGGATCGCAAGAGGCCTACGCTGATAAAGGAAATTACATCAGTTCAAAACGTGAAAGAAAGTTTCTGAGAAACTTCTTTCTTATCAGTGAGTTCATCTCACAGACTTACAATTTAGACCTCATGAAGCAGTTTGTTAACACTCTTTTCATGGAAAATGCAAAGTGATATTTGGGAGCCCATAGGGGCCCATGGTGAAAAAGGAAATATCCTCACATAACAACTAGAGAGAAGCTTTATGAGAGACTGCTTTCTGATGTGTGACTTCATCACACAGAGTTCCACCCTTCCATTCTTGGAACAGCTTGCTAACACTGTTGTCGAGGATTCTGCAAAGTGATATTTGGGAGCCCATGGGGCCCATGGTGAAAAAGGAAGTATCCTCACATGAAAACTAGAGAGAAGCTTTCTGAGAGATTGCTTTCAGGTGTGTGACTTCATCAAAAAAACTTCCACCCTTCCCTTCTTGGAACAGTTTGCTAACACTCTTGTCGTGGATTCTACAAAGTGATATTTGGGAGCTCATTGACGGCTATGGTGAAAAAGGAAATATCCTCAGATTAAAACTGGAAAGAAGCCTTCTGAGAAACTGCATTTCCATGTGTGAATGCAACTCACAGAGTTACACGTTTCTCTTCAGTGATCAGTTCGTAAACACACTTTTCTGGAAATCTGCAATGAGATACTTCATAGCGCAATGAAACTTACGTTGACATAGGAAATATCCTCACATGAATATTAGATAGAAGCGTTCATAGAAACTTCTTGGTGATGTGTGAATTCATCTCACCGAGTTATACTTAAGTTTCATGGAGCAGTCCATTAACAATGTCTTTGAGGAACCTGAGAAGGCATTCTTTGGAACGCATTGAGGCCTACGCTGATAAATAAATTTCCTCAGTTCAAAACGTGAAAGAAGCTTTCTGAGAAACTTCTTTCTGATCAGTGAGTTCATCTCACAGACTTACAACTTAGACCTCAGGAAGCAGTTTGCTAACACTCTTTTTGTGGAAACTGCAAAGTGATATTTGGGAGCCCATTGGGGCCAATGGTGAAAAAGGAAATATCCTCACATAATAACTAGAGAGAAGCTTTCGGAGAGATTGCTTTCTGATGTGTGACTTCATCACACTGAGTTCCCCCCTTCCCTTCTTGGAACAGTTTGCTCACCCTGTTGTCGTGGATTCTGCAAAGTGATATTTGGGAGTGCATGGGGCAAATGCTGAAAAAGGAAGTATTCTTACATAATAACTAGACAGAAGTTTTCTGAGAGATTGCTTTCTGATGTGTGACTTCATCACACAGAATTCCACACTTCCCTACTTGGAACAGTTTGCTAACACTGTTGTTGAGGATTCTGCAAAGTGATATTTGGGAGCCCATAAGGGCGCATGTTAAATGGAAGTATCCTCACATAAAAACTAGAGAGAAGCTTCCTGAGAGATTGCTTTCTGATGTGTGACTTCATCACATAGAGTTCAACCCTTCCCTTCTTGGAACAGTTTGCTAACACTGTTTTCGTGGATTCCGCAAAGTGATATTTGGGAGCTCATTGAGGGATATGGTGAAAAGGAAATATCCTCACATAATAACTAGAGAGAAGCTTTCTGAGAGATTACTTTCTGATGTGTGACTTCATCACACAGAGTTCCACCCTTCCCTTCGTGGAACAGTTTGCTAACCCTGTTGTCGTGGATTCTGCAAAGTGATATTTGGGAGCTCTTTGCGGGCTATGGTGGAAAAGGAAATATCCTCAGATTAAAACTGGAAAGAAGCCTTCTGAAAAACTGCATTGCCATGTGTGAATGCAACTCACAGAGTTACACGTTTCTCTTCAGTGATCAGTTTGTTAAGACAGTTTTCTGGAAATCTGCAATTAGTACATAGCGCACTGAACCTTACTTTGACAAAGGAAATACCCTCAGATGAAAACCAGAAGAAAGCTTTCTGAGAAACTTCTTGGTTATGTGTGAATTCGTCTCACATAGTTACACTTATGTTTCGTGGAGCAGTCCATTAACCCTCTGTTTGAGGAACCTGAGAATTGCTCCTTTGGATCGCATTGAGACCTACGCTGATAAAGGAAATTTCATCAGTTCAAAACGTGAAAGAAGCTTTCTGAGAAACTTATTTCTGATCAGTGAGTTCATCGCACAGAGTTACAACTTAAACCTCAGGAAACAGTTTGCTAACACTCTTTTCGTGGAAACTGCAAAGGGATATTTGGGATCCCATAGGGGCCCATGGTGTAAAAGGAAATATCCTCACATAATAACTACAGAGAAGCTTTCTGAGAGATTGCTTTCTGATGTGTGAGTTCATTATACAGAGTTCCTCCCTTCCCTTCTTGGAACAGTTTGCTAACAGTGTTGTCGTGGATTTTGCAAAGTGATATTTGGGAGCCCATAGGGGCCCATGGTGAAAAAAGAAGTCTCCTCACATAAATACGAGAGAGAAGCTTTCTGAGAGATTGCTTTCCGATATGTGAGTTCATTACACAGAATTGCACCTTTCCCTTCTTGGAACAGTTTGCTAACACTATTGCCGTGGATTCTGCAAAATGACATTTGGGAGCTCATTGAGGGCTATGGTGAAAAAGGAAATATCTTCAGATTAAAACTGGAAAGAAGCCTTCTGAGAAACTGCATTGACATGTGTGAATGCAACTCACAGAGTACACGTTTCTCTTCAGTGATCAGTTTGTTAACAGAGTTTTCTGGAAATCTGCAATTAGATACTTCATAGCGCAATGAAGCTTACGGTGACAAAGAAAATATCCTAAGATGAAAACTAGAAAGAAGCTTTCTGAGAAACTTCTTGGTGATGTGTTAATTCATCTCACAGAGTTACACTTATGTTTCGTAGAGCAGTCCATTAACACTGGGTTGAGGAACCTGAGAAGGGCTTCCTTGGATCACATTGAGGCCGACGCTGATAAAGGAAATTTCATCAGTTCAAAACGTGAAAGAAGCTTTCTGAGAAGCTTCTTTCTGATCAGTGAGTTCATCTCACACACTTACAACTTAGACCTCAGGAAGCAGTTTGCTAACACTCTTTTCGTGGAAACTGCAAAGTGATATTTTGGAGGCTATATTGGCCCATGGTGAAAAAGGAAATATCCTCACATAATAACTAGAGAGCAGCTTTCTGGGAGATTGCTTTCTGATGTGTGAGTTCATCATACAGAGTTCCTCCCTTCCCTTCTTGGAACAGTTTGCTCACAGTGTTGTCGTGGATTTTGCAAAGTGATATTTGGGAGCCCATATGGGCCCATGGTGAAAAAAGAAGTATCCTCACATAAATACGAGAGAGAAGCTTTCTGACAGATTGCTTTCCGATACGTGCGTTCATTACACAGAATTGCACCTTTCCCATCTTGGAACAGTTTGCTAACACTGTTGTCGTGGATTCTGCAAAATGACATTTGGGAGCTCATTGAGGGCTATGGTGAAAAAGGAAATATCCTCAGATTAAAACTGGAAAGAATCCTTCTGAGAAACTGCATTGACATGTGTGAATGCAACTCACAGAGTACACGTTTCTCTTCAGTGATCAGTTTGTTAACAGAGTTTTCTGGAAATCTGCAATTAGATACTTCATAGCGCAATAAAGCTTACGGTGACAAAGAAAATATCCTAAGATGAAAACTAGAAAGAAGCTTTCTGAGAAACTTCTTGGTGATGTGTGAATTCATCTCACAGAGTTACACTTATGTTTCGTAGAGCAGTCCATTAACACTGGGTTGAGGAACCTGAGAAGGGCTTCCTTGGATCACATTGAGGCCGACGCTGATAAAGGAAATTTCATCAGTTCAAAACGTGAAAGAAGCTTTCTGAGAAACTTCTTTCTGATCAGTGAGTTCATCTCACACACTTACAACTTAGACCTCAAAGCAGTTTGCTAACACTCTTTTCGTGGAAACTGCAAAGTGATATTTGGGAGGCTATATTGGCCCATGGTGAAAAAGGAAATATCCTCACATAATAACTAGAGAGCAGCTTTCTGGGAGATTGCTTTCTGATGTGTGACTTCATCACACAGAGCTCCACCCTTCTCTTCTTGGAAACGTTTGCTAACAGTGTTGTCGTCGATTCTGTTAAGTGATATTTGGGAGATCATTCAGGGCTATGGTGAAAAAGGCAACATACTCAGATTAAAACTGGAAAGAAGCCTTCTGAGAAACTGCATTTCCATGTGTGAATGCAGCTCAGAGAGTTACACGTTTCATTTCCGTGATCAGTTCGTAAACACCCTATTCTGGAAATCTGCAATTAGATACTTCATAGCGCAAAGAAACTTACGGTGACAAAGGAAATATCCTCAGTTGAAAACTAGAAAGAAGTTTTCCTAGAAACTTCTTGGAGACGTGTGAATTCACCTCACGGAGTTACACTTATGTTTCATGGAGTAGTCCATTAACACTGTCTTTGAGGAACCTGAGAAGGGCTTCTTTGGATCGCATAGAGGCCTACGCTGATAAAGGAAATTACATCAGTTCAAAACGTGAAAGAAGGTTCCTGAGAAACTTCTTTCTGATCAGTGAGTTCATCTCACAGACTTACAATTTAGAACTCATGAAGCAGTTTGTTAACACTCTTTTCGTGGAAAATGCAAAGTGATATTTGGGAGCCCATAGGGGCCCATGGTGAAAAAGGAAATATCCTCACATAATAAGGAGAGAGAAGCTTTATGAGAGATTGCTTTCTGATGTGTGACTTCATCACACAGAGTTCCACCCTTCCCTTCTTTGAACAGCTTGCTAACACTGTTGTCGAGGATTCTGCAAAGTGATATTTGAGAGCCCATGGGGCCCATGGTGAAAAAGGAAGTATCCTCACATGAAAACTAGAGAGAAGCTTTCTGAGAGATTGCTTTCAGGTGTGTGACTTCATCAAACAGACTTCCACCCTTCCCTTCTTGGAACAGTTTGCTAACACTCTTGTCGTGGATTCTGCAAAGTGATATTTGGGAGCTCATTGACGGCTATGGTGAAAAAGGAAATATCCTCAGATTAAAACTGGAAAGAAGCCTTCTGAGAAACTGCATTTCCATGTGTGAATGCAACTCACAGAGTTACACGTTTCTCTTCAGTGATCAGTTCGTAAACACACTTTTCTGGAAATCTGCAATGAGATACTTCATAGCGCAATGAAACTTACGTTGACATAGGAAATATCCTCACATGAATATTAGATAGAAGCGTTCATAGAAACTTCTTGGTGATGTGTGATTTCATCTCACCGAGTTATACTTAAGTTTCATGGAGCAGTCCATTAACAATGTCTTTGAGGAACCTGAGAAGGCATTCTTTGGATCTCGTTGAGGCCTACGCTGATAAATAAATTTCATCAGTTCAAAACGTGAAAGAAGCTTTCTGAGAAACTTCTTTCTGATCAGTGAGTTCATCTCACAGACTTACAACTTACACCTCAGGAAGCAGTTTGCTAACACTCTTTTCGTGGAAACTGCAAAGTGATATTTGGGAGCCCATTGGGGCCAATGGTGAAAAAGGAAATATCCTCACATAATAACTAGAAAGAAGCTTTCGGAGAGATTGCTTTCTGATGTGTGACTTCATCACACAGAGTTCCCCCCTTCCCGTCTTGGAACAGTTTGCTCACCCTGTTGTCGTGGATTCTGCAAAGTGACATTTGGGAGCGCATGGGGCAAATGCTGAAAAAGGAAGTATTCTTACATAATAACTAGACAGAAGTTTTCTGAGAGATTGCTTTCTGATGTGTGACTTCATCACACAGAATTCGACACTTCCCTACTTGGAACAGTTTGCTAACACTGTTGTCGTGGATTCTGCAAAGTGATATTTGGGAGCCCATGGGGACGCATGGTGAAAATGGAAGTATCCTCACAAAAAAACTAGAGAGAAGCTTCCTGAGAGATTGCTTTCTGATGTGTGACTTCATCACATAGAGTTCAACCCTTCCCTTCTTGGAACAGTTTGCTAACACTGTTTGTCTACACTTATTGTAGATTGGAAATCTACAATAAGATACTTCATAGCGCAATGAAGCTTACGGTGACAAAGGAAATATCCTCTGATGAAAAAGAGAAGGAAGCTTTCTTAGAATCATCTTGGTGATGTGTGAATTCATCTCACAGAGTTACACTTATGTTTCGTGTAGCAGTCCATTAACACTGTCTTTGAGGTATCTCAGAAGGGCTTCTTGTATCGTATTGAGGCCTACGCTGATACAGGAACTTTCATCAGTTCAAAAACGTGAAAGAAGCTTCCTGAGAAACTTCTTTCTGATCAGTGATTTCATCTCACAGACGTACAAGTTAGACCACAGGAAGCACATTGGTAACACTCTTTCCGTGGAAAATGCTAAGTGATATTTGGGAGCCCACAGGGGCCCATGGTGAAAAAGGAAGTATCCTCACATAAAAACTAGAGACAAGCTATCTGAGAGATTGCTTTCGGATATGTGACTTCATCAGAGACAGTTCCACCCTTCCCTTCTTGAAACAGTTTGCTTACACTGTTGTAGTGGATTCTGCAAAGTGATATTTGGGAGCCCATAGGGGCCACGGTGAAAAAGGAAGTGTCCTCACATAATGACTAGAGAGAAGATATCTGAGAGATTGCGTTCTGATGTGTGGCTTCATCACACAGAGTTCCACCATTCCCTACTTGGAGCAGTTTGCTAACACTGTTGTCGTGGAGTCTGCAAAGTGATATTTGGGAGCCCTTAGGGGCCCAGGGTGAAAAAGGAAATTTCCTCACATAAAAACGAGAGAGAAGCTTTCTGAGAGATTGCCCTCCGATGTGTGACTTCATCACACAGAGTTCCACCCTTCTCTTCTTGGAACAGCTTTCTAACACTGTTGTCGTGGATTTTGCAAAGTGATATTTGGGAGCTCATTGAGGCCTATGGTGAAAAAGGAAATATCCTCAGAGAAAAACTGGCAAGAAGCTTTCTGAAAAACTGCATTGCCATGTGTGAATGCAACTCACAGAGATATACCTTTCTCTTCCGTGATCAGTTTGTTAACACAGTTTTCTGGAAATATGCATTTAGATTCTTCATAGCGCAATGAAGCTTACGGTGAGAAAGGAAATATCCTCAGATGAAAACTATAAAGAATCTTTCCTAGAAACTTCTTGGTGATGTGTGAATTCATCTCACAGTGTTACACTTATGTTTCGTGGAGGAGTCCATTAACACTGTCTTTGGGGAACCTGAGAAGGGCTTCTTGGATCGCATTGAGTCCTATGCTGATAAAGGAAATTTCCTCATTTCACAACGTGAAAGAAGCTTTTTGAGAAACTTCCTTCTGATCAGTGAGTTCATCTATCAGACTTACAACTTCGACCTCAGGAAGCAGTTTGCTAACACTATTTTCGTGGAAACTACAAAGTGATATTTAGGAGCCCCCAGGGGCCCATGGTGAATAAGGAAATATCCTCACATAATAACTAGAGAGAAGGTTTCTAAGAGATTACTTACTTATGTGTGACTACATCACACAGAGTTCCACCCTTCCCTTCTTGGAACGGTTTGCTAACACTGTTGTCATGGATTCTGCAAAGTGATATTTGGGAGCTCATTGAGGTAAATGGTGAAAAAGAAAATATCCTCAGATTAAAACTGGAAAGAAGCCTTCTGAAAAACTGCATTGCCATGTGTGAATGCCAGTCACAGAGTGACACGTTTCTCTTCAGTGATTAGTTTGTTCACACAGTTTTCTCGAAACCTGTAATTGGATACTTCACAGCAAAGGAAGCTGTTGGTGACAAAGGAAATTTTCACATGAAAACGAGAAAAAGGTTTCTTAGAATCTTCTTGTGATGTGTGAATTCATCTCACAGAGTTACAATTACGTTTCGTGGAGCAGTCCACTAACACTGTCTTTGAGGAACCTGAGAAGGGCTTCTTTGGATTGCATTGAGGCCTACGCTGATAAAGGAAATTTCATCAGTTCAAAACGTGAAAGAAGCCTTCTGAGAAACTTCTTTATCATCAGTGAGTTCGTCTCACAGACTTACAACTTAGACCTCAGGAAGCAGTTTGCTAACAATCTTTTCGTGGAAACTGCAATGTGATATTTGGGAGCCCATCGGGACCCATGGTGAAAAAGGAAATATCCTCACATAATAACTAGAGAGAAGCTTTCTGAGAGATTGCTTTCTGATGTGTGACTTCATCACAGAGAGTTCCTCCCTTCCCTCCTTGGAAAAGTTTGCTATCACTGTTGTCGTGCATTCTGCAAAGTGATGTTTGGAGCTCATTGAGGGCTATGGTGAAAAAGGAAATATCCTCAGATTAAAACTGGAAAGAAGCCTTCTGAGAAACTGCATTGCCATGTGTGAATGCAACTCCCAGAGTTACACTTTTCTCTTCAGTGATCGGTTTGTTAACACAGTTTTTTGGAAATCTGAAATGAGATACTTCATAGGGCAATGAAGCTTACGGTGACAAAGGAAATATCCTGAGATCAAAACTAGAAAGAAGGTTCCTTAGAAACTTCTTGGTGATGTGTGAATTCATCTCACAGAGTTACACTTATGTTTCGTGGAGCAGTCCATTAACACTGTCTTTGAGGAACCTGAGAAGGGCTTCTTTGGATCACATTGAGGCCTACGCTGTTAAAGGAAATTTCATCAGTTCACAACGTGAAAGAAGCTTTCCGAGAAACTTCGTTCTGATCAGTGAGTTCATCTCACAGACTTACAACGTAGACCTCAGGAAGCAGTTTGCTAACACTCTTTTTGTGGAAACTGCAAAGTGATATTTGGGAGCCCTTAGGGGCCAATGGTGAAAAAGGAAATATTCTCACCTAATAACTAGAGAGAAGCTTTCTGAGAGATTGCTTTCTGATGTGTGACTTCATCACACAGAGTTCCACCCTTCCCCTCTTGGAACTGTTTACTAACACTGTTGTCGTGGATTCTGCAAAGTGATAATTGGGAGCTCTTTGAGGGCTATGGTGAAAAAGGAAATATCCTCAGATTAAAACTGCAAAGCAGCCTTCTGAGAAACTGCATTGCCATGTGTGAATGCAACTCACAGAGTTACACGTTTCTCTTCAGTGATCAGTTTGTTAACACAGTTTTCTGGAAATCTGCAATTAGATACTTCATAGCGCAGTGAAGCTTACGGTGACAAAGGAAATATCGTCAGATGAAAACTGGAAAGAAGCTTTCTTAGAGACTTCGTGGTGATGTTTGAATTCATCTAACAGAGTTTCACTTATGTGTCGTGGAGCAGAGTTCATCTCACAGAGTTAAAACTTAGATCTCCGGAAGCAGTTTGGTAACAATCTTTTCGTGGAAACTGCAAAGTGATATTTGGGAGCCCATAGGGGCCCATGGTGAAAAAGGAAATATCCTCACATAACAACTAGAGAGAAGCTGTCTGAGAGATTGCCTTCTGATGTGTGACTTCATCACACAAAGTTCCACCCTTTCCTTCCTGGAAGAGTTTGCTAACACTATTGTCTTGGATTCTGCAAAGTGATATTTGGGAGCCCATAGGGGCCCATGGTGAAAAAGGAAGTATTCTCACATAATAACTAGATGGAAGCTTTCTGAGAGATTGCTTTCCGATGTGTGACTTCATCACACAGACTTCCACGCTTCCCCTCTTGGAACAGTTTGCTAACTCTGTTGTCGTGTTTTCTGAAAAGTGATATTTGGGAGCTCATTGAGGGCTATGGTGAAAAATGAAATATCCTCAGACTAAAACTGAAAAGAAGCCTCCTGAGAAACTGCATTGCCATGTGTGAATGCAACTCACAGAGTTACACGTTTCTCTTCAGTGATCTCTTTGTTAACACACTTTTCTGGAAATCTGAAATTAGATACTTCCTAGCGCAATGAAGCTTACGGTGACAAAGGAAATATCCTCAGATGAAAACTAGAAAGAAGCTTTCTTAGAAACTTCTTGGTGATGTGTGAATTCATCTCAGAAAGTTACACTTATGTTTCGTGGAGCAGTCCTTTAACACTGTCTTTGGGGAACCTCAGAAGTGCTTCTTTGGATAGCATTGACCCTATGCTGATAAAGGAAATTTCATCCGTTCAAAAAGTGAAAGAAGCATTCTGAGAAACTTCTACCTGATCAGTGATTTCATCTCACAGACTTACAACTTAGACCTCAGGAAGCAGTTTCCTAACACTCTTTTCGTGAAACTGCAAACTGATATTTGGGTGCCCATAGGGGCCCATGGTGAAAAAAGAAATAATCTCACATAATAACTAGAGGGAAGCTTTCTGAGAGATTACTTTCTGAAGTTTGACTTCATCACACAGATTTCCACCCTTTCCTTCTTGGACCAGTTTGCTAACACTGTTGTCGTGGATTCTGCAAAGTGATATTTAGGAGCTCATTGAGGGCTATGGTGAAAAAGGAAATATTCTCAGATTAAAACTAGAAAGAAGCCTTCTGAGAAACTGCATTGCCATGTGTGAATGCAACTCACAGAGTTACACGTTTCTCTTCCGTGATAAGTTTGTTAACACAGTTTTCTGGAAATCTGCAATTAGATACTTCATAGCACCATGAAGCTTACGGTGACAAAGGAAATATCCTCACATGGAAACTAGAAAGAAGCTTTCGTAGAAACTCTTTGGTGATGTGTGAATTCATCTCACAGACTTACACTTATGTTTCGTGTAGCAGTTCATTAACACTGTCTTTGAGGAACCTGAGAAGGGCTTCTTTGGATCGCATTGAGGCCTACGCTGATAAAGGAAATTTCCACAGCTTACTATGTGAAAGAAGTTTTCTGAGAAACTTCCTTCTGATTAGTGAGTTCATCTCACAGACTTACAACTTATTATTATGTGAGGATATTTCCTTTTTCACCATTGGCCCCCCTTGGCTCCCAAATATCACTTTGCAGTTTCCACGAAAAGAGTGTTAGCACACTACTTCCCGAGGTCTATGTGGTAAGTCTGTGAGATGAACTCACTGATCAGAAAGAAGTTTCTCAGGAAGCTTCTTTCACGTTTTGAACTGATGAAATTTCCTTTATCTGTGTAGGCCTCAATGCAATCCAAAAAGCCCTTCTCAGGTTCCTCAAAAGCAGTGTTAATGGACAGCTCCAGGATACATAAGTGTAACTCTGTGAGATGAATTCACACATCACCAAGAAGTCTCTAGGTAAGCTTCTTTCTACTTTTCATCTGAGGATATTTCCTTTGACACCATAAGCTTCATTGCGCTGTGAAGTATCTAATTGCAGATTTCCAGAAAATTGTGTTAACAAACTGATCACTGAAGAGAAACGTGTAAGTCTGTGAGTTGCATTCACTCATGGCAATGCAGTTTCTAAAAAGGCTTCTTTTCAGTTTTAAAATGAGAATATTTCCTTTTTCACCATAGCCCTCAATGAGCTCCCAAAGATCACTTTGCACAATCCACGACAACAGTGTTAGCAAACAGCTCCAAGAAGGGAAGGGTGGAACTCTGTGTGATGAAGTCTCATATCCAAGAGCAATCTCTCAGAAAGCTTGTCTCTAGTTATTATGTGAGGATACTTCCTTTTTCACCCTGGGCCTCTATGGGCTCCCAAATATCACTTTGCAGAATCCACTACAACAGTGTTAGCAAACTGTTCCAAGAAGGGAAGAGAGGAACCCTGTGTGCTGAAGTCACATATCAGAAAGCAATATCTCAGAAAGCTTCTCTCTACTTATTATGTGAGGATATTTTCTATTTCACCATGGGCCCCTATGGGTTTCCAAATACCACTTTGCAGTTTCCACGAAAAGAGTGTTAGCAAACTGCTTACTGAGGTCTACGTTGTAAGTGTGTGCGATGAACTCACTCATCAGAAAGAAGTTTCTCAGAAAGCTTCTTTCACGTTTTGAGCTGTGGAAATTTCCTTTATCAGCGTAGGCCTCAATGCGATCCAAAGAAGCACTTCTCAGGTTCCTCAAAGACAGTGTTAATGGACTGCTCCACGAAACATAAGTGTAACTCTGTGAGATGAATTCACAAATCAACAAGAAGTTTCTAAGAAAGCTTCTTTCTAGTTTTCATCTGAGGATATTTCCTTTGTCACCGTAAGCTTCATTGTGCTATGAAGTTTCTATTTGCAGATTTACAAAAGCTGTGTTAACAAACTGATCACTGAAGAGAAATGTGTAACTCTGTGAGCAATGCAGTTTCTCAGAAGGCTTCTTTCCAATTTTAATCTGAGGATATTTCCTTTCTCACCATAGCAATCAATGTATTTCCTTTCTCACCATAGCCCTCAATGAGCTTCCAAATATCACTTTGCAGAATCCATGACGACACTATTAACAAACTGTTCCAGGAAGGGAAGGGTGGAACTCTGTGTGTTGAAGTCACACATCAGAAAGCAGTCTCTCAGAAAGCTTCTCTCTAGTCCTTATGTGAGGACACTTCTTTTTTCACCAAGGGCCCCTATGGGCTCAAAATATCACTTTGTAGAAACCACGACAACAGTGTTAGCAAACTGTTCCAATCCGGGAAGTGTGGAATTCTGTGAGATGAAGTCACACATCAGAAAGCAATCTCTCAGAAAGCTTCTCTCTAGTTATTATGTGAGGTTATTTCCCTTTTCATCATCGGCCCCTACGGGCTCCAAATATCACTTTGCGGTTCGCATGAAGAGTGTTAGCAAACTGCTTCCTGAGGTCTAAGTTGTAAGTCTGTGAGATGAACTCACTGATCAGAAAGAAGTTTCTCAAAAATTTTCACGTTTTGAACTGATGAAACATCCTTTATCAGCGAAGACCTCAATGAGATCCAAAGAAGCCCTTCTATGGTTCCTCAAAGACAGTTTTAATGGACTGCTCCACGAAACATAAGTGTAACTCTGTGAGATGAATTCACACATCACCAAGAAGTTTCTAGAAATCTTCTTTCTAGTTTTCATCTAAGGATATTTCCTTTTTCACGGTAAGCTACATTGCGCTATGAAGTATCTAATTGCAGATTTCCGGAAAACTGTGTTAACACACTGATCACTGAAGAGAAATGTGTAACTCTGTGAGTTGCATTCACACATGGCAATGCCCTTTCTCAGAAGGGTTCTTTCCAGTTTTAATCTGAGGATATTTCCCTTTTCACCATAGCCCTCAATGAGATCCGAAATATCACTTTACAAAATCCACGACAACAGTGTTATCAAACTGTTCCAAGATGGGAAGGGTGGAACTCTGAGTGTTTAAGTCACATATCACAAAGCAATCTCTCATAAAGCTACTCTCTAGTTATTATTAGGATACTGCCTTTTTCACCCTGGGTCCCAATGGGCTCCCAAATATCACTTTGCAGAATCCACGACAACAATGTTAGCAAACTGTTCCAAGAAGGGAAGGGTGGAACTCTGTGTGATGAAGTCACACATCAGAAAGCAATCCTTCAGAAAGCTTCTCTCTAGTTATTATGTGAGGATAATTCCTTTTTCACCATGGACCCCTATGGGCTCCGAAATATCACTTTGCAGTTTCCACGAAAAGAGTGTTAGCAAACTGCTTCCTGAGGCCTAAGTTGTAAGTCTGTGAGATGAACTCATTGATCAGAAAGAAGTTTCTCATAAAGCTTATTCATGTGTTGAAGTGATGAAATTTCATTTATCAGCGAAGGCCTCAATGCGATCCAAAGAAGCCCTTCTCAGGTTTCTCAAAGACAGTGTTCATGGACTGCTCCACGAAACATAAGTGTAACTCTTTGAGGTGAATTCACATATCACCAAGAAGTATCTAAGAAAGCTTCTTCCTAGTTGTCACCTGAGGATATTTCCTTTGTCACCGTAAGCTTCATTGCGCTATGAAGTATCTAATTGCAGATTTCCAGAAAACTGTGTTAACAAACTGATCACTGAAGAGAAACGTGTAACTCTGTGAGCTGCATTCACACATGGCAATGCAGTTTCTCAGAAGACTTCTTTCCCGGTTCAATCTGAGTATATTTCCTGTTTCACCGTAGCCCTCAATGAGCTCCCAAATATCACTTTGCAGAATCCTCGACAACAGTGTTAGCAAACTCTTCCAAGGAGGGAAGGGTGGAACTCTGTATGATGAAGTCACATATCAGAAAGCAATCTGTCAGAACGCGTCTCTCTATTTCTTATGTGAGGATACTTCTTTTTTCACCATGGGCCCCCATGGGCTTCCACATATCACTTTGCAGGATCCACGACAACAGTGTTAGCAAACTGTTCCAAAAAGGGAAGGGTGGAATTCTGTGTGATGAAGGCACATTTCGGAAAGCAGTCTCTCACAAAGCTTCTCTCTAGTTCTTATGTGAGGTTACTAGTTTTTTCACCATGGGCCCCTATGGGCTCCAAATATCACTTTGCAGAATCCACACCAACAATGTTAGCAAAGTGTTCCAAGAAGGGATGTGTGGAACTCTGGGTGATGAAGTCACACATCAGAAAGCAATCTCTCAGAAAGCTTTTCTCTAGTTATTACGTGAGGATATTTCCTTTTTCACCATGGGCCCTTGAGGGCTCCCAAAAATCAATTTGCAGAATCCAAGACAGCAGTCTTAGCAAACTGCTCCAAGAAGGGAAGGGTGGAATTGTGTGGGATGAAGTCACACATAAGAAAGCAATCTCTCAGAAAGCTTCTCTCTAGTTATTATGTGAGGTTATTTCCTTTTTCACCATGGGCCCCTATGGGCTACCAAATATCACTTTGCAGATTCCACGAAAAGAGTGTTAGCAAACTGCTTCTTGAGGCAGAGCTTGTAACTCTGTGAGATGAATTCACAGATCAGAAAGAAGTTTCTCAGAAAGCTTCTTTCACGTTTTGAACGGATGAAATTTCCTTTATCAGCGTAGGCCTCAATGCGATCCAAAGAAGCCCTTCTCAGGTTCCTCAAAGACAGTGTTAATGGACTCTTCCACAAAACATAAGTGGAACACTGTGAGATGAATTCACACATCACCAAGAAGTTTCGAAGAAAGCTTCTTTCTAGTTTTCATCTGAGGATATTTCCTTTGTCACCGTAAGCTTCATTTGGCTATGAAGTATCTAATTGCAGATTTCCAGAAAACTGTGTTAACAAACTGAAACGTGTAACTCTTTTCGTGTTACACGAAACGTGTAACTCTGTGAGTTGCATTCACACATGGCAATGCAGTTTCTCAGAAGGCTTCTTTCCAGTTTTAATCTGAGGGTATTTCCTTTTTCACCATAGCCCTCAATGAGCTCCCAATATCACTTTGCAGAATCCACGACAACAGTCTTAGCAAACTGTTCCGAGAAGGGAAGGGTGCAACTCTGTGTGGTGAAGTCACACATCAGAAAGCAATCTCTCAGAAAGCTTCTCTTTAGTTATTATGTGTGGATATTTCCTTTTCCGTCATTGGCCCCTTTGGGTTCCCAAATACCACTTTGCAGTTTCCACGAAAAGAGTGTTAGGAAACTGCTTCCTGAGATCTAAGTTTTAAGTCTGTGAGATGAACTCACTGACCAGAAAGGAGTTTCTCAGAGAGCTTCTTCCACGTTTTGAACTGATGAAATTTCCTTAATCAGCGTAGGCCTCAATGCAATCCAAAGAATCCCTTCTCAGGTTCCTGAAAGATAGTGTTAATGCACTGCTCCAAGAAACATACGTGAAACTCTGTGACATGAATTCACACATCACCAAGAAGTTTCTACGAAAGCTTCTTTCTAGTTTTCATCTGAGGATATTTGCTTTGTCACCGTGTCACTGGGCTATGAAATATCTAATTGCAGATTTCCAAAATACTGTGTTAGCAAACTGATCACTGAAGAGAAGCGTTTAACCCTGTGAGTTGCATTCACACATGGCAATGCAGCTTCTCAGAAGGCTTCTTTCCAGTATTAATCTGAGGATGTTTCCTTTTTCACCATAGCCCTCAATGAGCTCCCAAATATCACTTTGCAGAATCCACGACAATAGTGTTAGCAAACTGTTCCACGAAGGGAAGGGTGGAACTCTGTGTGATGAAGTCACGTATCAGAAAGCAATCTTTCAGAACGCTTCTCTCTAGTTCTTATGTGAGGATACTTCTTTTTTCACCGTAGCCCGCAATGAGCTCCCAATTATCACTTTGCAGAATCCAAGACAAAAGTGGTAGCAAACTCTTCCAAGAAGAGAAGGGTGGAACTCTGTGTGATGAAGTCACATATCCGAAAGCAATCTCTCAGAAAGCTTCTCTCTAGTTTTTATGTGAGGATACTTCCTTTTTCACCATGGGCCCCTATGGGCTCCCAAATATAACTTTGCCCTATCCACGAAAAGAGTGTTAGCAAACTACTTCTTGAGGTCTAAGTTGTAAGGCTGTGAGATGAACTCACTGATCAGAAAGGAGTTTCTCAGAAAGCTTCTTTCACGTTTTGAACTGATGAAATTTCCTTTATCAGCATAGGCCTGAATGCCATCTAAAAAGCCCTTCTCAGGTTCCTCAAGACAGTGTTAATGGACTGCTCCACGAAACATTAGTGTAACTCTGTGAGATGAATTCACACATCACCAAGAAGTTTCTAAGAAAGCTTCTTTCTAGATTTCATCTGAGGATATTTCCTTTGTCACCGTAAGCTTCATTGCGCCATGAAGTATCTAATTGCAGATTTCCAGAAAACTGTGTTAACAAACTGATCACTGAAGAGAAACGTGTAACTCTGTGAGTTGCCTTCACACATGGCAATGCAGTTTCTCAGAAGGCTTCTTTCCAGTTTTAATCTGAGGATATTTCCATTTTCACCATAGCCCTCAATGAGCTCCCAAATATCACTTCACAGAATCCACGACAACAGTGTTAGCAAACTCTTCCAAAAAGGGAAACTTGGAACTCTGTGTGATGAAGGCACATATCGGAAAGCAATCTCTCAGAAAGCTTCTCTCTAGTTCTTATGTGAGGTTACTTGTTTTTCACCATGGGCCCCTATGGGCTCCCAAATATCACTTTGCAGAATCCACACCAACAATGCTGGCAAACTGTTCCAAGAAGGGAAGGGTGGAACTCTGTGTGATGAAGTCACACATCAGAAAGCAATCTCTCAGAAAGCTTCTCTCTTGTTATTATGTTATTATATTTCCTTTTTCACCATGGGCCCCTATGGGATCCCAAAAATCACTTGGCAGTATCCATGACAGCAGTGTTAGGAAACTGTTCCAAGAAGGGAAGGGTGGAACTGTGTGTCATGAAGTCACACATAAGTAAGCAATCTGTCAGAAAGCTTCTGTCTAGTTATTATGTGAGGATATTTTCTTTTTCACCATGGGCCCCTTTAGGCTCCCAAATAATACTTTGCAGTTTCCACGAAAAGAGTGTTAGCAACCTGCTTAATTAGGTCTAACCTGTAAGTCTGTGAGATGCACTCACTGATCAGAAAGAAGTTTCTCAGAAAGTTCTTTCACGTTTTGAACAGATGAAATTACCTTTATCAGCATAGGCCTCAATGCGATCCAAAGAAGCCCTTCCAGGTTCCCCAAACAGAGTGTTAATGGACTGCTCCATGAAACATAAGTGTAACCCTATGAGATGAATTCACACATCACCAAGAAGATCCTAAGAAAGGTTCTTTCTAGTTTTCATCTGAGGATATATCCTTTGTCACCGTAATCTTCATTGCGCTACGAAGTATCTAACTGCAGGTTTCCAGAAACTGTGATAACAAACTGATCTGTGAAGAGAAACGTGTAACTCTGTGAGTTGCATTCAGACATGGCAATGCAGTTTCTCGGAAGGCTTCTTCCCTGTTTTAATGTGAGGATATTTCCTTTTAACCATAGCCCTCAATGAGCTCCCAAATATCACTTTGCGGAATCCACGACAACAGTGTTAGCAAAGTGTTCCAAGAAGGGAAGGGTGGAACTCTGTGTGATGAAGTCACACATCAGAAAGCAATCTCTCCGAATGCTTCTCTCTAGTTCTTTTGTGAGGATATTTCCATTTTCACCGTGGGCCCCTGTTGGCTCCCAAATATCTCTTTGCAGGTTCCACGAAAAGAGTGTTAGCAAACTCCTTCCTGAGGTCTAAGTTGTAAGTCTGTGAGAAGAACTCACTGATCAGAAAGAAGTTTCTCAGAAAGTTTCTTTCACGTTTTGAGCTGATGAAAATTTCCTTAATAAGCGTCTGCCTCAATGCGATCCAAAGAAGCCCTTCTCAGGTTCCTCAAAGACAGTGTTAATGGACTGCTCCATGAAACATAAGTGTAACTCTGTGAGATGAATTCGCACATCACCAGGAAGTTTCTTAGAAAGTTTCTTTCTAGTTTTCATCTGAGAATATTTCCTTTTTCACCATAAGCTTCATTGCGCTATGAAGTATGTAATTGCAGATTTCCAGAATTCTGTGTTAATAAACTGATCACTGAAGAGAAACCTGTAACTCTGTGAGTTGCATTGACACATTGCAATGCAGTTACTCAGAACGCTTTTTCCGGTTTTAATCTTAGGATATTTCCTTTTTCACCAGAGCCCTCAATGAGCTCCCAAATAGAAATTTGCAGAATCCACGACAACAGTATTAGCAAACTCTTCCAAGAAGGGAAGGGTGGTACTCTCTGTGATGAAGTCATACATCAGAAAGCAATCTCTCAGAAAGTTTCTCTCTACTTATTATGTGAGGATATTTCCTTTTTCACCATAGCCCTCAATGAGCTCCCAAATATCACTTTGCAGAATCCACGACAACAGTGTTAGCAGACTGTTCCAGAAGGGAAGAGTGGAACTCTGTGTGATGAAGTCACATATCGGAAAGCAATCTCTCTGAAAGCTTCTCTCTCGTTATTATGTTAGGAGAATTCCTTTTTCACCATGGGTCCCTATGGGCTCCCAAATATCACTTTGCAGAATCCACGACAACAGTGTTAGCAAACTGCTCCAAGAAGGGAAGGGTGGAACTCTGTGTGATGAAGTCACTCATCAGAAAGCAGTCTCTCAGAAAGCTTCGCTATAGTTATTATGTGAGGATATTTCCTTTTTCACCATGGGCCCCTATGGGCTCCAAAATATCAGTTTGCACTTTCCACGAAAAGAGTGTTAGCAAACTGCTTCCTGAGGTCTAAATGATAAGTCTGTGAGATGAACTCACTGATCAGAAAGAAGTTTCTCAGAAAGTTTCTTTCACGTTTTGAACTGATGAAATTTCCTTTATGAGCGTATGCCTCAAAGCGATCCAAAGAAGCCCTTCTCAGGTTCCTAAAAGACAGTGTTAATGGACTGCTCCAATAAACATAAGTGTAACTCTGTGAGATGAATTTACACACCACCAAGAAATTTCTCAGAAAGCTTCTTTCTAGTTTACATATGAGGATATTTCCTTTCTCACGGTCAACTTCATTGCGCTATGAAGTATCTAATTGCGGATTTCCAGAGAACTGTGTTAAAAAACTGATCACTGAAGAGAAATGTGTAAGTCTGTGAGTTGAATTCACATATGGCAATGCATCTTCTCAGAAGGCTTCTTTCCAGTTTTAATCTGAGGATATTTCCTTTTTCACCATAGCCCTCAATGAGCTCCCAAATATCACTTGGCAGAATCCACGACAACAGTGTTAGCAAAGTGTTCCAAGAAGGGAAGGGTGGAACTCTGTGTGATGAAGTCACACATCAGAAAGCAATCTCTCAGAAAGATTCTCTCCAGTTATTATGTGAGGATATTTCCTTTTTCACCATGGGCCCCTATGGGCTCAAAAATATCACTTTGCACTTTCCAGGAAAAGAGTGTTAGCAAACCGCTTCCTGAGGTCTAAATTGTACGTCTGTGAGGTGAACTCACTGATCAGAAAGAAGTTTCTCAGAAAGCTTCATTCACGTTTTGAACTGATGAAATTTCCTTTATCAGCGTAGGCTTCTACGCAATCCAAAGAAGCCCTTCTCAGTTTTCTCAAAGACAATGTCAAAGGACTGCTCTATGAAACATAAGTGTAACTGTGTTAGATGAATTCACGCATCACCAAGAAGTTTCTAAGAAAGCTTCTTTCTAGTTTTCATCTGAGGATATTTCCTTTGTCACCGTAAGCTTCATTGCGCTTTGAAGTATCTAATTGCAGGTTTGCAGAAAACTGCGTTAACAACCTGATCACTGAAGAGAAACGTGTAACTCTGTGAGTTGTATACAAACATTTCAATGCAGTTTCTTAGAAGGCTTCTTTCCGGTTTTTATCTGAGGATATTACCTTTTTCAACAGGCCCTCAATAAGCTCCCAAATATCACTTTGCAGAACCCACGACAACAGTGTTAGCAAACTGTTCCAAGGAGCGAAGGGTGGTACTGTGTGTGATGAAGTCACACATCAGAAAGCAATCTCTCAGAAAGCTTCTCCCTAGTTTTCATGTGAGGATACTTCCTTTTTTAACCCTGCGCCTCTATGGGCTCCCAAATATCACTTTGCAGAAGCAACGACAACAGTGTTAGCAAACTGTTCCAAGAAGGGAACGGTGGAACTCTGTGTGATGAAGTCACAAGTCAGAAAGCAATCTCTCAGAAAGATTCTCTCTAGTTATTATGTGAGGATATGTCCTTTTTCACCATGGTCCCCTATGGGCTCCCAAATATCACTTTGCAGTTTCCACGAAATGAGTGTTAGCAAACTGCTTCCTGAGGTCTACGTTGTAAGTCAGTGAGATGAACTCACTGATCAGAAAGCAGTTTTTCAGAAAGCTTCTTTCACGTTTCGTACTGATGAAATTTCCTTTATCAGCGTAGGGCTCACTGCGATCCAAAGAAACCCTTCTCAGGTTCCTCAAGGACAGTGTTAATGGACTGCTCCATGAAAAATAAGTGTAACTCTGTGAGATGAATTCACACATCACCACGAAGGTTCTCAGAAAGCTTCTTTCCAGTTTTCGTCTGAGGATATTTCCTTTGTCGCCGTAAGCTTCATGGAGCTATGAAGTATCAACGTGCAGATTTCCAGAAAACTGTGTTAACAAACTGATCACTGAA
The DNA here is from genome assembly GCF_007565055.1 of Rhinopithecus roxellana. Classification (NCBI taxonomy): domain Eukaryota; kingdom Metazoa; phylum Chordata; class Mammalia; order Primates; family Cercopithecidae; genus Rhinopithecus; species Rhinopithecus roxellana. The sequence goes on from NC_044564.1 coordinate 27,907,678, forward strand.
GAGAAACGTGTAACTCTGTGAGTTGCATTCACACATGGCAATCCAGATTCTCAAAAGGCTTCTTTCCAGTTTTAATCTGAGGATATTTCCTTTTTCACCATAGCCCTAAATGAGCTCCCAAATATCACTTTCCAGAATCCACGATAACAGTGTTAGCAAACTGTTCCAAGAAGGGAAGGGTGCAACTCTGTGTGACGTTGTCACATATCGGAAAGCAATCCCTCAGAAATATTCTCTCTAGTTTTTATGTGAGGATACTTCCTTTTTCACATTGGGCCCCAAAGAGCTCTCAAATATCACTTTACAGAATCCACGACAACAGTGTAAGCAAGCTGTCCCAAGAAGGGAAGGGTGGTACTCTGTGTGATGAACTCACACTTCAGAAAGCAATCTCTCAGAAAGCTTCTCTCTAGTTATTATGTGAGGATATTTCCTTTTTCACCTTTGGCCCCTATGGGCTCCCAAATATCACTTTGCAGTTTCCACGAAAAGAATGTTAGCAAACTGCTTACTGAGGTCTAAGGTGTAAGTCTGTGAGATGAACTCCCGGATCAGAAAGAACTTTCTCAGAAAGCTTCTTTCACCTTTTGAACTGATGAAATTTCCTTTATCAGCGTCGGCCACAATGAGATCCAAAGAGCCCTTCTCAGGTTCCTCAAAGACAGTGTTAATGGAATGCTCCACGAAACATGAGTGTAACTCTGTGAGATGAATTCACACATCACCAAGAAGTTTCTATGAAAGCTTCTTTCTAATTTTCATCTGAGGTTAGTTCCTTTGTCACCGTCATCTTCATTGCGCTATTAAGTATCTAATTGCAGATTTCCAGAAAACTGTGTTAACAACCTTATCACTGAAGAGAAATGTGTAACTCTGTGAGTTGCACTCACACATGGCAATGCAGTTTCGCAGAAGGCTTCTTTCCAGTTTTAATCTGAGGATATTTCCTTTTTCACCACAGCCCTCAATGAGCTCCCAAATATCCCTTTGCAGAATCCACGACAACAGTGATAGCAAAGTGTTCCAAGAAGGGAAGGGTGGAATTCTATGTGATGAACTCACATATCAGAAAGCAATCTCTCAGAAAGCTTCTCTCTAGAGATTATGTGAGGATACTTCTTTTCTCACCATGGGCCCCTATGGGCTCCCAAATATCACTTCGCAGTATCCACGACAACAGTGTTAGCAAACTGTTCCAAGAAGGGAAGGGTGGAACTGTGTGTGATGAAGTCACACATCAGAAAGCAATCTCTCAGAAAGCTTCTCTCAAGTTATTATGTGAGGTTATTTGGTTTTCACAATGGGCCCCTACGGTCTCCCAATTATCACTTTGCAGTTTCCACGAAAAGAGTGCTAGCAAAATGCTTCCTGAGGTCTAAGTTGCAAGTCTGTGAGATGAATTCACACATCACCAAGAAGGTTCTCAGAAAGTTTCTTTCAGGTTTTCATCTGAGGATATTTCCTTTGTCACCGTAAGCTTCATTGCGCTATGAAGTATCTAATTGCAGATTTCCGAAAAACTGTGTTATAAAACTGATCACTGAAGAGAAACGTGTAACTCGGTGAGTTACATTAACACATGGCAATGCAGTTTCTCAGAAGGCTTCTTTTCAGTTTTAATCTGAGGGTATTTCCTTTTTCACCATAGCTCTCAATGACCTCCCAAATATCACATTGCAGAATCAACGACAACAGTGTTAGTAAACTGTTCCAAGAAGGGAAGGGTGGAACTCTCTGTGATGAAGCCATATATCAGAAAGCAATCTCTCAGAAAACTTCTCTCTAATTTTTATGTGAGGATACTTCCTTTTTCACCATGGGCCCCTATGGGCTCCCAAATATCAATTTGCAGAATCCCCGAAAATAGTGTTAGCAAACTGCTTCCTGAGGTGTAAGTTGTTGGTCTGTGAGATAACCTCACTTATCAGACAGAAGATTTTCAGAAAGCTTCTTTCACGTTTTGAACCAGTGAAATTTCCTTTATCAGCGTAGGCCTCAATGCGAGCCAAAGAAGCCCTTCTCAGGGTCCTCAAAGACAGTGTTAATGGACTGCTCCATGAAACATAAGTGTAACTCTGTGCGATGAATTCACACATCACGAAAAAGTTTCTAAGAAAGCTTCTTTCTAGTTTTCATCTGAGGATATTTCCTTTGTCACCGTAAGCTTCAGTGCGCTATGAAGTATCTAATTGCAGATTTCCAGAAAACATGTTAAAAAACTGATTACTGAGGAGACACGTGTAACTCGGGGAGTTGCACTCACACATGGCAATGCAGTTTCTCAGAAGGCTTCGTTCCAGTTTTAATCTGAGGATATTTGCTTTTTCACCATGGCACTCAATGAGCTCCCAAATATCACTTTGCAGAATCCACGACAACTGTGTTAGCAAACTCTTCCAGGAAGAGAAAGGTGGAACTCTGTGTGATGAAGACACACATCAGAAAGCAATCTCTCAGAAAGCTTCTCTGTAGTTATTATGTGAGGATACTTCCTTTTTCACCATGGGCCCCTAAGGGCTCCCAAATATCACTTTGCTGTTTCCACGAAAAGAGTGTTAGCACACTGATTCCTGAGGTCTAAGTTGTAATTCTGTGAGATGAACTGACTGATCAGAAAGAAGTTTCTCAGAAAGCTTCTGTCACGTTTTGAACTCATGAAATTTCCTTTATCACCGTACACCTCAATGCGATCCAAAGAAGCCCTTTTCAGGTTCCTCAAGACAGTGTTAAAGGACTGCTCCAGGAAACATAAGTGTAACACTGTGAGATGAATTCACACATCACCAAGAAATTCTAAGACAGCTTCTTTCTAGTTTTCATCTGAGGATATTTTCTTTGTCACCGTAAGCTTCATTGCGCTATGAAGTATCTAATTGCAGATTTCCAGAAAACTGTGTTAACAAAATGATCACTGAAGAGAAACGTGTAACTCTGTGAGTTGCATTCACACATGGCAATATAGCTTCTCAGAAGGCTTCTTTCCAGTTATTATGTGAGGAAATTTCATTTTTCACCATAGCCCTCAATGAGCTCCCAAATATCACTTTGCAGGATCCACGGAAACAGTGTTATCAAACTGTTCCAAGAAGGGAATGGTGGAACTCTGTGTTGAAGTTACATATCCGAAAGCAATCTCTCAGAAAGCTTCTCTCTAGGTTTTATGTGAGGATACTTCCTTTTTCACCATGGGCCCCTATGTTCTCCCAAATATCACTTTGCAGAATCCACGACAACAGTGTTACCAAACTGTTCCAAGAAGGGAAGGGTGGAAGTCTATTTGATGAAGTTACACGTCAGAAGGAAATCTCTCAGAAAGCTTCTCTCTAGTTATTATGTCAGGATACTTCCTTTTTCACCATGGGCACTTATGGGCTCCCAAATATCTCTTTGCAGAATCCACGACGTCAGTGTTAGCAAACTGTTACAAGAAGGGAAGGTTGGAACTCTGTGTGATGAAGTCACATATCCGAAAGCAAATTCTAAGAAAGCTAATCTCTAGTTTTTATGTGAGGATACTGCATTGTTCACCATGGGCCCCTCTGGGCTCCCAAATATCACTTTGCACAATCCAGGACATCAGTGTTAGCAAACGGTTCCAAGAAGGGAAGGATGGAACTCTGTGTGATGAAGTCACATATCGCAAAGCAATCTCTGAGAAAACTTCTCTCTATTTATTATGTGAATATACTTCCTTTTAACTATGGGGACCTATGGGCTCCCAAATATCACTTTGCAGAATCCACGACAACAGTGTTAGTAATCTGCTCCAAGAAGGGAAGGGTGGAACTCTGTGTGATGAAGTCACACATCAGAAAGCAATTTCTCAGAAAGCTTCTGTCTAGTTATTATGTGAGGATATTTCCTTTTTCACCATGGGCCCCTATGGGCTCCCAAATATCACATTGCAGTTTCTACAACAAGAGTGTTAGCAAACTGATTCATGACGTCTAAGTTGTAAGTCTGTGAGATGAACTTGCTGATCAGAAAGAAGTTACCTAGAAAGCTTTTTTCACGTTTTGAACTGATGAAATTTCCTTTATCAGTGTAGGCTTCAATGCAATCCAAAGAAGCCCTTCTCAGGTTCCTCAAAGACAGTGTTAATGGACTGCTCCACGAAACATAATGTGTAACTCTGTGAGATGAATTCACACATCTTCTAGAAGTTTCTAAGAACGTTTCTTTCTAGTTTTCATTTGAGGATGTTTCCTATGTCAACGTAAGCTTCATTGCGCTATGAAATGTCTAATTGCAGATTTCCAGAAAACTGTGTTATCAAACTGATCACTGAAGAGAAACGTGTAACTCTGTAAGTTGCATTCACACAGGGCAATGCAGTTTCTCAGAAGGCTTCTTTCCAGTTTCAATCTCAGGTTATATCCTTTTTCACCATAGGCCTCAATGAGCTCCCAAATATCACTTTGCAGAATCCACGACAACAGTGTTAGAAAACTATTCCAAGAAGGGAAGGGTGGAACTCTGTGTGATGAAATCACACATCAGAAAGTAATCTCTCAGAAAGCTTCTCTCTAGTTATGCTGTGAGGATACTTCCTTTTACACCCTGGGCAAATGTGGGCTCCCAAATATCACTTCACAGAATGCATGCCAACAGTGTTAGCAAAGTGTTCCAACAAGGGAAGGGTGGAAATCTGTGTGATGGAGTCTCATATCGGAAAGCAATCTCTCAGAAAGCTTCTCTCTAGTTCTCATGTGAGAATACTTCTTTTTTCACCATGGGCCCTTATGGGCTCTCAAATATCACTTTGCAGAATGCACGCCATCAGTTTTAGCAAACTGTTCCAAGAAGGGTAGTGTGGGACACTGTGTGTCGAAGTCACACATCAGAAAGCAATCTCTCAGAATGCTTCTCTCTAGTTATTATGTGAGGATATTTCATTTTTCACCATGGGCCCCTATGGGCTCCCAAATATCACTTTGCAGTTTCCAGGAAAACAGTGTTAGCAAACTGCTTCCAGAGGTCTAATTTGTAAGTCTGTGAGATGAACTCACTGATCAGAAAGAAGTTTCTCAGAAAGCTTCTTTCACGTTTTTTGTGATGAAATTTCCTTTATCAGCGTAGGCCTCAATGCGATCAAAAGTAGCCCTTCTCAGGTGCCTCCCAGACAGTGTTAATGGACTGCTCCACTAAAAAAAAGTGTAACTCTGTGAGATGAATTCACACATCACCAAGAAGTTTCTAAGAATGCCTCTTTCTAATTTTCATCTGAGGATATTTCCTTTCTCACCGTAAGCTTCATTGCACTATGAAGTATCTAATTGCAGATTTCCAGAAAACTGTGTAAACAAACTGATCACTGAAGAGAAACGTGTAACTCTGTGAGTTGCATTCACACATGGCAATATAGCTTCTCAGAAGGCTTCTTTCCAGTTTTTATCTGAGGATATTTACTTCTTAACCATAGCCGTCAATGAGCTCCCTAATATCACTACCAGAATCCACGAAAAGTGTTACCAAACTGTTCCAAGAAGGGAATGGTGGAACTCTGTGTTGAAGTTACATATCCGAAAGCAATCTCTCAGAAAGCTTCTCTTTAGGTTTTATGTGAGGATACTTCCTTTTTCACCATGGGCTCCTATGTTCTCCCAAATATCACTTTGCAGAATCCACGACAACAGTGTTAGCAAACTGTTCCAAGAAGGGAAGGGTGGAACTCGGTGTGATGAAGTCACACATCAGAAAGCAATCTCTCAGAAAGCTTCTCACTAGTTATTATGTGTGGATATTTCCTTTTTCACCATGGGTCCCTATGGGCTCCCAAATATAACTTTGCAGTTTACACGAAAAGAGTGTTAGCAAACTGCTTAATGAGGTCTAAGTGGTAAGTCTGTTGGATGAACTCACTGATCAGAAAGAAGATTCTCAGAAAGCTTCTTCACGTTTTGAACTGATGAAATTTCGTTTATCAGCGTAGGCCTCAATGTGATCCAAAGAAGCCCTTCTCAGGTTCCTCAAAGACAGTGTGAATGGACTGCTCCACGAAACATAACTGTACCTCTGTGAGATGAATTCACACATCACCAAGAAATTTCTAAGAAAGCTTCTTTCTACTTTTCATCTGAGGATATTTCCTTTGTCACCCTAAGCTTCATTGCGCTATGAAGGATCTAATTGAACATTTCCAGAAAACTGTGTTAACAAACTGATCACTGAAGAGAAACGTGTAACTCTGTGAGTTGCATTCACACATGGCAATGCAGTTTCTCAGAAGGCTTCTTTTTAGTTTTAATCTGAGGATATTTCCTTTTTCACCATAGCCCTCAATGAGCACCCAAATATCACTTTGCAGAATCCACGACAACAGTGTTATCAAACTGTTTCAAGAAGGGATGGGTGGAACTCAGTTTTCTGGAAATCTGCAATTAGACATTTCATAGCACAATGAAGCTTACGGTGAGAAAGGAAATATCCTCAGATGAAAATTAGAAAGAGGCATTCTTAGAAACTTCTTGGTGATGTGTGAATTCATTTCACAGAGGTAAACTTATGTTTCGTGGAGCAGTCCATTAACACTGACTTTGAGGAACCTGAGAAGGGCTTCTTTGGATCGCATTGAGGCCTACGCTCATAAAGGGAATTTAATCATTTCAAAACGTGAAAGAAGCTTTCTGAGAATCTTCTTTCTGATCAGTGACTTCTTCTCACAGACTTACAACTTAGACCCCAGGAGGCAGCTTGCTAACACTCTTTTCGTGGAAACGGCAAAGTGATATTTAGTTGTCCTAAGAGGCCTATGGTGAAAAACGAAATATCCTCACATAATAACTAGAGAGAAGCTTTCTGAGAGATTGCTTTCCGATGTGTGACTTCATCACACAGAGTTCCACCCTTCCCTTCTTGGAACCGTTTGCTAACACTGTTGTCGTGGATTCTGCAAAGTCATATTTGGGAGCCTTAGGGGCCCATGGTGAAAAAGGGACTATCCTCACATAAAAACTAGAGTGAAGCTTTTTGAGAGATTGCTTTCTGATATGTGACTTCATCACACAGAGTTCCATCCTTCCCTTCTTGGAACAGTTTGCTAACACTGTTGTCGTGGATTCTGCATAGTGATATTTCGGAGATCTTTGAGGGATATGGTGAAAATGGAAATATCCTCAGATTAAAACTGGAAAGAAGCCTTCTGGGAAACTGCATTGCCATGTGTGAACGTAACTCACAGATTGACAGGTTTCTCTTCAGTGATCAGTTTGTTAACACAGTTTTCTGGAAATCTGCAATTAGGTACTTCATAGCGCAATGAAGCTTACGGTGACAAAGGAAATATCCTCAGACGAAAACTAGAAAGAAGTTTTCTGAGAAACTTCTTGGTGATGTGTGAATTCATCTCACAGAGTTCCACTTATGTTTCGTGGAGCAGTCCATTTACACTGTCTTTGAGGTACCTGAGAAGGGGTTCTTTGATCGCATTGAGGCCTACGCTGATAAAGGAAATTTCATCAGTTCAAAACGTGAATCTTTCTGAGAAACTTATTTCTGATCAGTGAGTTCATCTCACAGACTTACACCTTAGACCTCAGGAAGCAGTTTGCTAACACTCTTTTCGTGGAAACTCCAAAGTGATATTTGGGAGCCCTTAGGGGCCCATGCTGAAAAAGGAAATATCCTCACATTATAAGTAGAGAGAAGCTTGCTGATAGATTGCTTTCGGATGTGTGACTTCATCACACAGAGTACTACCCTTCCCTTCTTGGAACAGTTTGTTCACACTGTTGTCGTGAATTCTGCAAAATGATATTTGGGAGCCCATAGGGGCCCATGGTGGAAAAGGAAGTATTCTCACGTAATAAATAGAGAGAAGCTTTCTGAGAGATTGCCATCTGAGGTGTGAGTTCATCATAGAGAGTTCCACCCTTCCCTTCTTGCAACAGTTTGCTAACACTGTTGTCGTGGATTCTGCAAAGTGACATTTGGGAGCTCATTGAGGGTTATGGTGTAAAAGGAAATATCCTCAGAATTTAACAGGAAAAAATTCTTCTGAGAAACTGCATTGCCATGTGTGAATGCAACTCACAGAGTTACACGTTTCTTTTCAGTGATCAGTTTGTTAAAACAGTTTTCTGGAAATCTGCAATTAGATACTTCATAGCAAAAGGAAGCTTATGGTGACAAAGGAAATATCCTCAGATGAAAACTAGAAAGAAGCTTTCTTGGAAACTTCTTGGTGATGTGTGAATTCATCTCACCGAGTTACACTTATGTTTCGTGGCGCAGTTCATTAACACTGTCTTTGAGGAACCTGAGAAGGGCTTCTTTGGATCGCATTGAGGCCTACGCTGATAAAGGAAATTACATCACTTCAAAACGTGAAAGAAGCTTTCTGAGAAGCTGCTTTCTGATCAGTGACTACATCTCACAGACTTACAACTTAGACCTGAGGAAGCAGTTTGCTAACCCTCTTTTCGTGAAAACTGCAAGGTGATATTTGGGAGCTCACACGGGCCCATGGTGAAAAAGGAAATATCCGCACATAATAACTAGAGAGAAGCTTTCTGAGAGATTGCTGTCTGATGTGTGACTTCATCACACAGAGTTCCACCCTTCCCTTCTTCAAACAGTTTGCTAACCCTGTTTTCGTGGATTCTGCAAAGTGATATTTGGGAGCCGATAGGGGCCCAGGGTGAAAAAGGAATTATCCTCACAAAAAACTAGAGAGAAGCTTTCTGAGAGATTGCTTTCGGATATGTGACTTCATCTCACAGAGTTCCACACATCCCTTCTTGGAACAATTTGATAGCACTCTTGTCTTGGATTCTGGAAAGTGATATTTGGGAACTCATTGAGGGCGATGGAGAAAAAGGAAATATCCTCAGATTAAAACTGGAACGAAGCCTTCTGAGAAACTGCATTGCCATGTGTGAATGCAGCTCACAGAGTTACACGTTTCTCTTCAGTGATCAGTTTGTTAACACAGTTTTCTGGAAATCTGCAATAAGATACTTCATAGCGCAAGGAAGCTTACGGTGACAAAGGAAATATCCTCAGATGAAAACTAGAAAGAAGCTTTCTTGGAAACTTCTTGGTGATGTGTGAATTCAGCTCACAGAGTTACACTTATGTGTCGTGGCGCAGTCCATTAACACTGTCTTTGAGGAATCTGAGAAGGGCTTCTTTGGATCGCATTGAGGCCTACGCTGATAAAGGAAATTTCTTCAGTTCAAAATGTGAAAGAAGCTTTCTCGGAAACCTCTTTCTGATCAGTGAGTTCATTTCGCAGACTTACAACGTAGACCCCAGGAAGCAGTTTGCTACCACTCTTTTCTTGGAAACTACAAAGTGATATTTGGGAGCCCCTCGGGGCCCATGGAGAAAAAGGAAATATCCTCACATCATAACTAGAGAGAAGCCTTCTGAGAGATTGCTTTCTGATACGTGACTTCACCACACAGAGTTCCACCCTTTCCTTCTTGGAACAGTTTGCTAACACTGTTGTCGTGGATTCTGCAAAATGATATTGTGGAACCCACAGGGGCCCATGGTTAAAACGCACGTATATCTACATAGAAACTCGAGAGAAGCGTTCTGAGAGATTGCTTTCTGATCCGTGACTTCATCACACAGAGCTCCACCCTTCCCTTCTTGAAACAGTTTGCTAACACTGTTGTCGTGGACTCTGCAAGGTGATATTCGGGAGCTCATTGTTGGCTATGGTGAAACAGGAAGTATCCCCAGATTGAAACTGGAAGGACGCCTTCTGAGAAACTGCATTGGCATGTGTGAATGCAATTCACAGAGTTACATGTTTCTCTTCAGTGATCAGTTTGTTAACACAGTTTTCTGGAAATCTGCAATTAGATACTTCATAGCGCAATGAAGCTTATGGTGACAAAGGAAATATCCTCAGTGAAAACTAGAAAGAAGCTTTCTTAGAAACTTCTTGGTGATGTGTAAATTCATCTCTCAGAGTTACACTTATGTTTGTGGAGCAGTCCATTAACACTGTCTTTGAGGAACCTGAGAAGGGCTTCTTTGGATCACTTTGAGACTTATGCTGATAAAGGAAATTTCATAAGTTCAAAACGTGAAAGAAGCTTTCTGATAAACTTCTTTCTGACTAGTGAGTTAATCTCACAGCCTTACAACTTATTCTTCAGGAAGCAGTTTGCTAACACTCTTTTCGTGGAAACTGCAAAGTGATATTTGGGAGCCCATGGGGGCCCATGGCGAAAAAGGAAATATCCTCACTTAATAACTAGAGAGAAGCGTTCTGAGAGATTGCTTTCTCATGTGTGACTTCAACACACAGAGTTCCACCGTTCCCTTCTTGGAACAGTTTTCTAACACTGTTGTCATGGATTCTGCAAAGTGATATTTGGGAGCTCGTTGACGGCTATGGTGAAAAAGGAAATATCTGCAGATTAAAACTGGAAAGAAGCCTTCTGAGAAACTGCATTGCCATGTGTGAATGTAACTCACAGAGTTACACGTTTCTCTTCAGTGATCAGTTTGTTAACACAGTTTTCTGGAAATCTGCAATTAGATAATTCATAGCGCCATGAAGCTTACGGTGACAAAGGAAATATCATCAGATGAAAATTAGAAAGAAGCTTTCTTAGAAACTTCTTGGTGATATGTGAGTTCATCTCACAGACTTACAGTTACGTTTCGTGTAGCAGCCCATTAACACTGTCTTTGAGGAACCTGAGAAGGGCTTCTTTGGATCGCATTGAGGCCTAGGCTGATAAAGAAAATTTCATCAGTTCAAAACGTGAAAAAAGCTTTCTGAGAAACTCTTTCTGATCAGTGAGTTCATCTCAAAGACTTACAACTTAGACCTCAGGAAGCCGTTTGCAAGCACTCTTTTCGTGGAAACTGCAAAGTGATATTTGGGAGCCCATAGGGGTCCATGGTGAAAAAGGAAGTATCCTCACATAAAAACTAGAGAGAATCTTGCAGAGATTGTTTCGAATATGTGACTTCATAACACAGAGTTCCACCCTTCCCTTCTTGGAACAGTTTGCTAACACTGTTGTCGTGGATACTTCAAAGTGATATTTGGCAGCCCATAGGGGCCCATGGTGAAAAAGGAAGCATACTCACATAAAAACTAGGGAGAAGCTTTCTGAGAGATTGCCTTCTGATATGTGACTTCATCACACAGAGTTCCACCCTTCCCTTCTTGGAACAGTTTGCTAACACTGTTATCGTGGATTCTCCAAAATGATATTTGGGAGCCCATTGAGGGCTACGATGAAAATGGAAATATCCTCAGATTAAAACTGGAAAGAAGCCTTCTGAGAAACTGCATTACCATGTGTGAATGTAACTCACAGATTTACACGTTTCTCTTCAGTGACCAGTTTGTTAACAAGTTTTCTGGAAATCTGCAATTAGATACTTCAAAGCGCAATGAAGCTTACGGTGACAAAGGAAATATCCTCAGATGAAAACTAGAAAGAACCCTTCTGAGAACCTTCTTGGTGATGTGTGTATTCATCTCCCACAGTTACACTTATGTTTCGTGGAGCAGTACATTAACAGTGTCTTTGAGGAAACTGAGAAGGGCTTCTTTGGATCGCATTGAGGTCTACACTGATAAAGGAAATTTCATCAGTTCAAAACGTGAAAGAAGCTTTCTGAGAAACTTCGTTCCAATCAGTGAGTTCATCTCACAGTCTTACAACTTAGACCTCAGGAAGCAGTTTGCTAACACTATTTTCGTGGATACTGCAAAGTGATATTTGGGAGCCCAAAGGGGCCCATGGTGAAAACGGAAATATCCTCACATAATAACTAGAGAGAAGCTTTCTGAGAGATTGCTTTGTGATATGTGACTTCATCACACAGAGTTCCACCCTTCACTTCTTGGTAGAGTTTGCAAACACTGTTGTCGTGGATTCTGCAAAGTGATATTTGGGAGCCCACAGGGGCCCATGGTGAAATAAGAAGTATCCTCACATAAGAAATAGAGAGAAGCGTTCTGAGACATTGCTTTCGGATATGTGACTTCATCACACAGAGTTCCACAGTATCCTTCTTGAAACAGTTTGCTAACCCTTTTGTCGTGGATTCTGCAAAGTGATGTTTGGGAGCCCATAGGGGCCCATGGTGAAAAAGGAAATATCCTCATATTATAATTAGAGAGAAGCTTTCTGAGAAATTACTTTCTGATGTGTGACTTCATCACACATATTTCCACTCTTTCCTTCTTGGAACAGTTTGCTAACACTGTTGTCGTGGATTCTGCAAAGTGATATTTGGGAACCCATAGGGGCCCATTTTGAAAAAGCAAGTATCCTCACAGAAAAACTGGAGATACGCTTTCTGAGAGATTGCTTTCGGATACGTGACTTCATCATACAGAGTTCCCCCCTTCCCTTCTTGGAACAGTTTGCTAATACTGTTGTCGTGGATTTTGCAAAGTGATATTTGGGAGCTCATTGAGGGCTATGGTGAAAAAGGAAATATCCTCAGATTAAAAATGGAAAGAAGCCTTCTGAGAAACTGCATTGCCATGTGTGAATGTACCTCAGACAGTGAGACGTTTTTCTTCATTGATCAGTTTGTTAACACAGTTTTCTGGAAATCTGCAATTAAATACTTCATAGTGCAATGAAGCTTACGGTGACAAAGGAAATATTCTCAGATGAAATCTAGAAAGAAGCTTTCTTAGAAACTTCTTGCTGATGTGTGAATTCATCTCACAGAGTAACACTTATGTTTCATGGAGCAGTCCATTAACACTGTCTTTGAGGAACGTGAGAAGGGCTTCTTTGGATTGCATTGAGGCCTACGCTGATAAAGGAAATTTCATCAGTTGAAAACGTGAAAGAACCTTTCTGAGAAACTTCTTTCTGATCAGTGAGTTCATCTCACAGACTTACAACTTAGACCTCAGGAAGCAGTTTGCTAACACTCTTTCCGTGGAAACTGCAAAGTGATATTTGGGAGCCCATAGGGGCCCATGTAAAAAAGGAAATATCCAGACATAATAACCAGAGAGAAGTTTTCTGAGAGATTACTTTCTGATGTGTGACTTCATCACACAGTGTTCCACCCTTCCCTTCTTAGAAGAGTTTGCTAACACTGTTGTCGTGGATTCTGCAAAGTGATATTTGGGAGCCCATAGGGGCCCAGGGCGAAAAAAGAAGTATCCTCACATAAGAACTAGAGAGAAGCTTTCTGAGAGATTGCTCTATGATATGTGACTTCATCACACAGAGTTCCACCCTTTCCTTCTTGGAAAAGTTTGCTAACACTGTTGTCGTGGATTCTGCAAAGTTATATTTGGGAGCTCATTGAGGGCTATGATGAAAAAGGAAATATCTTCAGATTAAAACTAGCAAGAAGCCTTCTGAGAAATTGCATTGCCATGTGGGAATGCAACTCACTGAGTTACATGTTTGTCTTCAGTGATCAGTGTGTTAACACAGTTTTCTGGAAATCTGCATTTACATACTTCATAGCGCAATGAATCTTACGGTGACAAAGGAAATATCCTCAGATGAAAACTAGAAAGAAGGTTTCTGAGAAACTTCTTGGTGATGTGTGAATTCATCTCACAGACTTACAACTTAGACCTCAGGAAGCAGTTTGCTAACACTCTTTTCGTGGAAACTGCAAAGTGATATTTGGGAGCCCGTAGGGGCCCATTGTGAAAACCAAATAACGTCACATAATAACTTGAGAGAAGGTTTCTGAGAGACTGGTTTCCGATATGTGACTTCATCACACAGAGTTCCACCCTTCCCTTCTTGGAACAGTTTGCTAACTCTGTTGTCGTGGATTCTGCAAAGTGATATTTGGGAGCCCAGAGGGGCCATGGTGAAAAAGGAAGTATCCTCACATAATAATTAGAGAGAAGCTTTTTGAGGGATTGCTTTCTGATCTGTGACTTCATCACACAGAGTTCAACCCTTCCTTTCTTGGAACAGTTTGCTAACACTGTTGTCGTGGATTCTGTAAAGTGATATTTGGGAGCTCATTTAGGGCTATGGTGAAAAAGGAACTATCCTCAGATTAATTCTTGAAAGAAGCCTTCTGAGAAACTGCATTGCCATGTGTGAATGAAACTCACAGAGTTATATGTTTCTCTTCAGTGATCTGTTTGTTAATACAGTTTTCTGGAAATCTGCAATTAGATACTTCATAGCACAATGAAGCTTAAAGTGAAAAAGGAAATATCCTCACATGAAAACTAGAAAGAAGCTTTCTTAGAAACTTCTTGGTGATGTGTCAATTCATCTCACAGAGTTATACTTATGTGTCGTGGAGCAGTCCATTAACACTGTCTTTGAGGCAACTGAGAAGGGCTTCTTTGGATCGCATTGAGGCCTATGCTGATAAAAGAAATTTCATCAGTTCAATACGTGAAAGAAACTTCCTGGAAACTTCTTTCTGATCAGTGAGTTCATCTCACTTACTTACAACTTAGTCCTCAGGAAGAGGTTTGCTAACACTCTTTTCGTGGAAAGTGCAAATTGATATTTTGGAGCCCATCGGGGCCCATGGTGAAAAAGGAAATATCCTCACATAATAACTAGAGCGAAGCTTTCTGAGAGACTGCTTTCTGATCAGTGAGTTCATTTCACAGACTTACAACTTAGACCTCAGCAAAGAGTGTGCTAACACACCTTTCGTGGAAACTGCAAAGTGATATTTGGGAGCCCATAGGGACCCATGTTGAAAAAGGAATTATCCTCACATATTAACTAGAGAGAAGCTTTCTAAGAGATTACTATCTGATGTGTGATTTCATCACACAGAGGTCCACCCTTCCGTTCCTGGAACAGTTTGCTAAGACTGTTGTCATGGAGTCTGGAAAGTGATATTTGGGAGCCCATAGGGTCCCATGGTGAAAATGGAAGAATCCTCACATAATAACTAGAGAGAAGCTTTCTGAGAGATTGCTTTTTGATGTGTAGCTTCATCAAACCGAGTTCCACCCTTCCCTTCTTGGAACAGGTTGCTAACACTGTTGTCGTGGATTCTGCAAATTGATGTTTGGGAGCTCATTGAGGGCTATGGTGAAAAAGGAAATATCCTCAGATAAAAACTGGAAAGAAGCCTTCTAAGAAACTGCATTGAAGTGTGTGTATGCAACTCACAGAGTTACACGTTTCTCTTCAGTGATGAGTTTGTTAACACAGTTTTCTGGAAATATGCCATTAGAGACTTCATAGCGCAATGAAGTTTACGGTGACAAAGGAAATATCCTCAGATGAAACTAGAAAGAAGCTTTCTTTGAAACTTCTTGGTGATGTGTGAATTCATCTCACAGAGTTACACTTATGTTTCATGGAGCAGTCCAGTAACACTGTCTTTGAGAAACCTGAGAAGTGCTTCTTTGGATCGCATTGAGGCCTACGCTGATAAAGGAAATTTCATCAGTTCAAAACGTGAAAGAAGCTTTCTGAGAAACTTCTTTCTGATCAGTGAGTTCACCTCACAGACTTTCAATTCACACGGCAGGAAGCGGTTTGCTAACACTCTTTTAGTGGAAAGTGCAAAGTGATATTTGGGAGCCCATAGGGGCCCAGGGTGAAAAAGGAAATATCCTCACATAATAACTAAAGAGAAGCTTTCTGAAAGATTGCTCCCTGATGTGCGACTTCAACACACAGAGTTCCACCCTCCCCTTCTTGGAACAGTTTGCTAACACTGTTGTCCTGCATTCTGCAAAGTGATATTTGGGAGCCCATATGGGCCCAGAGTGAAAAAGGAAGTATCCTCACATAAAAACTAGAGAGAAGCTTTCTGAGAGATTGCTTTCTGATATGTGACTTCATCTCAAGGAGTTCCACCCTTCCCTTCTTGGAACAGTTTGCTGACACTGTTGTCGTGGATTCTGCAAAGTGATATTTGGGACCTCATTGAGGGGTATGGTGGAAAAGGAAATATCCTCAGAATAAAACTGGAAAGAAACCTTCTCAGAAATTGCATTGCCATGTGTGAATGCAACTCACAGAGTTACACGTTTCTCTTCAGTTATCAGTTTGTTAACACAGTTTTCTGGATATCTGCAATTAGATACTTCATAGTGCAATGAAGCTTACGGTGAAAAAGGAAATATCCGCAGATGAAAACTAGAAAGGAGCTTTCTTAGAAATTTCTTGGTGATGTGTGAATTCATCTCACAGAGTTACACTTACGTTTCGTGGAGCAGTCCATTCACACTGTCTTTGAGGAACCTGAGAAGGGCTTCTTTGGATCGCATTGAGGCCGACGCTGATAAAGGAGATTTCATCAGTTCAAAACGTGAAAGAAGCTTTCCGAGAAACGTCTTTCTGATCAGTGATTTCATCTCAGAGACTTACAACTTAGACCTCAGGAAGCAGTTTGCTAACACTTTTTTCGTGGAAACTGCAAAGTGATATTTGGGAGCCCATAGGGGCCCATGGTGAAAAAGCAAGTATCCTCACATTAGAACTAGAGAGAAGCTTTCTGAGAGATTGCTTTCTGATATGTGACTTCATCACACAGAGTTCCACCCTTCCCTTGTTGGAACAGTTTGCTAACACTGTTGTCGTGGATTCTGCAACGTGGTATTTGGGATCCCATAGTGGCCCATGGTGAAAACGCAAGTATCCTCACATGAGAACTAGAGAGAAGCTTCCTGAGAGATTGCTTTCTGATATGTGACTTCATCACACAGAGCTCCACCCTTCCCTTACTGGAACAGTTTGGTAACAGTGTTGTGGCGAATTCTGCAAAGTGATATTTGGGAGCCCATAGGGCCCATGGTGAATAAGGAACTATCCTCACATAAAAACTAGATAGAAGCTTTCTGAGTGATTGCTTTCGTATATGTGACTTCATCACACAGAGTTCCAATCTTCCCTTGTTGGAACAGTTTGCTAACACGTTTGTCGTGGATTCTGCAATGTGATATTTGGGAGCCCATAGGGGCCCATGGTGAAAAAAGGAGTATCCTCACAAAAGAACTAGAGAGAAGCGTTCTGAGAGATTGCTTTCTGATACGTGACTTCATCACACAGAGTTCCACTCTTCCCTTCGTGGAATAGTTTGCTAACACTATTGTCGTGCATTCTGCAAAGTGATATTTGGGAGCTCATTTAGGGCTATGGTGAAAAAGGAAATATCCTCAGATTAATACTGGAAGGAAGCCTTCTGAGAAGCTGCATTGCCATGTGTGAATGCAACTCCCAGAGTTAAACGTTTCTCTTCAGTGATCAGTTTGTTAACACAGTTTTCTGGAAATCTGTAGTTAGATAGTTCATAGCCCAATGAAACTTACGGTGACAAAGGAAATATCCTCAGATGAAAACTAGAAAGAAGCTTTCTTAGAAACTTCTTGGTGATGTGTGAATTCATCTCATAGAGTTTCACTTATGTATCGTGGAGCAGTGCATTAACACTATCTTTGAGGAACCTGAGAAGGGCTTCTTTGGATCGCACTGAGGCCTATGCTGATGAAGGAAATTTCGTCAGCTCAAAACGTGAAAGAAGCTTTCTGAGAAACTTCTTTCTGACAAATCATTTCATCTCACAGACTTACCACTTAGACCTCAGGAAGCAGGTTGCTAACACTCTTTTCGTGGAAACTGCAAAGTGTTATTTGGGAGCCCATAGTGGCCCATGGTGAAAAAGGAAATATCCTCAGATAATAAGTAGAGTGAACATTTCTGAGAGATTGCTTTCTTCCGTGTGACTTCATCACACAGAGTTCCATCCTTCCCTTCCTTCATTTCACAGTCTTATAGCACCCTTTCTTGGGGAGTTTGCTAGCATTCATTTTGCGGAAAATCTGAAGTGATATCCTGGATATCGTTGAATCCCATGGTGAATCAGGAATTATCCTAAGACAAATGTGCAGAGAAGCCTTCTCAGAAACTTGGTTGTTGTGGGTGAACTGAGCACACAGATTTCCATCATTGTTTTCACTGAGAAGCTTCCTAGCAGAGTTTTCGCAGAATCTGCAAAAGGACACACGGTGGCGATCCGAGACCAAAAATAACTTCATCTTAAAAAAGAAAGAAGCTTTCTGAGAAACCGCTTTGGGATGTGTGAGTTCAACCGACTGAATTACACCAATATTTCGTGGGGCCGTTGCCTAGACCAGTTAGTGTGGAATCTGAGAACTGATATTTCGAATCAATTTGAAGAAAATGGGGCCAAAGGAAATATCCTCGGATAAACATGAGAAAGAAGATTTCTGAGAAACTGCTTTGTGATCTGTGAATCCAGCTCACAGACTTACAACTTAGTCCTCAGGAAGCAGTTTGCTAAAACTGTTGTCGTGGATTCTGAAAAGTGATCTTTGGGAGCCCATAGGGGCCCACGGTGAAAAAGGAAATATCCTCACATAATAACTAGAGAGAAGCTTCTGGAGAGATTGCTTTCTGATGTGAGACTTCATCACACAGAGTTCCACCCTTCCCTACTTGAAACAGTTTGCTAACACTGTTGTCATGGATTCTGCAAAGGTATATTTGGGAGCTCATTGAGGGCTATGGTGAAAAAGGAAATATCCTCACATAATAACTAGAGAGAAGCTTTCTGAGAAACTGCATTGCCATGACTGAATGCAACTCACAGAGTTACACGTTTCTCTTCAGTGACCAGTTTGTTAACACAGTTTTCTGGAAATCTGCCATTAGATACTTCATAGCGCTATGAAGCTTACGGTGACAAAGGAAATATCCTCAGATGAAAACTAGAAAGAAGCTTTCTTAGAAACTTCTTGGTGATCTGTGAATTCATCTCACAGAGTTACACTTACGTTTCCTGGAACAGTCCAGTTACAGTGTCTTTGAGGAAACTGAGAAGGGCTATTATGGATCGTAGTGAGGCCTACGCTGATTAAAGAAATATTATCAGTTCAAAACGTGAAAGAAGCTTTCGGAGAAACTTCTTTGTGATCTGTGAATTCAACCCACAGAGTTACAGCTTAGACCTCAGGAAGTAGTTAGCTAACACTCTTTTCGTGGAATTTGCAAAGTGATATTTGGGAGCCCATAGTGGCCCATGGTGAAAAAGGAAATATCCTCAGATAATAAGTAGAGAGAAGCTTTCTGAGAGATTGCTTTCTTCCGTGTGACTTCATCACACTGAGTTCCACCCTTCCCTTCCTTCATTTCACAGTGTTAGACCACACTTTCTTGGGGAGTTTGCTAGCACTCATTTTGTGGAAAATCTGAAGTGATGTCTTGGATATCGTTGAATCCCATGGTGGATCAGGAATTATCCTCAGAAAAACGTGCAGAGAAGCCTTCTCAGAAACTTGGTTGTTGTGGGTGAACTGAGCACACACGACAACAGTGTTAGCAAACTGTTCCTAGAAGGGAATGGTGGAAATCTGTGTGATGAAGTCACACATCAGAAAGCAATCACTCAGAAAGCTTCCCTCTAGTTATTCTGTGAGGATATATCCTTTTTCACCATGGGCCCCTAAGGGCTCCCAAATATCACTTTCCAAATTCCACGAAAAGAGTGTTAGCAAACTGCTTCCTGAAGTCTAAGTTATAAGTCTGTGAGACGAAATCACAGATCGGAAAGAAGTTTCTCAGAAAGCTTCTCTCTAGTTATTATGTGAGGATATTTCCTTTTTCACAGTAGCCCTCAATGAGCTCCCAAATATCACTTTACACAATCCACGACAACAGTGTTAGCATACTGTTCCTAGAAGGGAATGGTGGAACTCTGTGTGATGTAGTCACACATCAGAAAGCAATCTCTCAGAAAGCTTCTCTATAGTTATTCTGTGAGGATATTTCCTTTTTCACAATGGGCCCCCATGGGCTCCCAAATATCACTTTCCAGGTTCCACGAAAGGAGTGTTAGCAAACTGCTTCCTGAAGTCTAAGTTATAAGTCTGTGAGACGAAATCACAGATCAGAAAGAAGTTTCTCAGAAAGCTTCTTTCACGTTTTGAACAGATGAAATTTCCTTTATCAGTGTAGGCCTCAATGCGATCCAAAGAAGCACTTCTCAGGTTCCTCAAAGACAGTGTTAATAGACTGCTCGAAGAAACATAAGTGTAACTCTGTGAGATGAATTCACACATCACCAAGAAGTTTCTAAGAAAGCTTCCTTCTAGTTTTCATTTGAGGATATTTCCTTTGTCACCGTAAGGTTCATTGCGCTATGAGGTATCTAATTGCAGATTTCCAGTAAACTGTGTTAACACACTGATCACTGAAGAGAAACGTGTAACTCTGTGAGTTGCATTCACGCATGGCAATGCAGTTTCTACGAAAGCTTCTCTCTAGTTATTATGTGAGGATATTTCCTTTTTCACCATAGCACTCAATGAGCTCCCAAATATCACTTTGCAGAATTCACGACAACAGTATTAGCAAACTATTCCAAGAAGGGAAGGGTGGAACTCTGTGTGATGAAGTCACACATCCGAAAGCAATCTCTCAGAAAGCTTCTCTCTAGTAATTCTGTGAGGATATTTCCTTTTGCACCATGGGCCCCGATAGGATCCCAAATATCACTTTCCAGATTCCACGAAAAGAGTGTTACCAAACTGCTTCCTGAAGTCTAGGTTTGAAGTCTGTGAGACGAAAAAACAGAACAGAAAGAAGTTTCTCAGAAAGCTTCTTTCACGTTTTGAACGGATGAAATTTCCTTTATCAGCGTAGGCCTCAACGCGATCCATAGAAGCACTTCTCAGGTTCCTCAAAGACGGTGTTAATGGACTGCTCCACGAAACATAAGTGTAAATCTGTGAGGTGAATTCACACATCACGAAGAAGTTTCTAAGAAAGTTTCTGTCTAGTTTTCATCTGTGGATATTTCCTTTGTCACCGTAAGCTTGATTGCGCTATGAAGTATCTAATAGTAGATTTCCACTAAACTGTGTTAACACACTGATCACTGAAGAGAAACGTGTAACTCTGTGAGTTGCATTCACACATGGCAATGCAGTTTCTCAGAAAGCTTCTCTCTAGTAATTATGTGAGGATATTTCCTTTTTCACCATAGCCCTCAATGAGCTCTCAAATATCACTTTGCAGAATCCACAACAACAGTGTGAGCAAACTGTTCCAAGAAGGGAATGGTGGAACTCTATGTGATGAAGTCACACCTCAGAAAGCAATCTCTCAGAAAGCTTCTCTCTAGTCATTCTGTGAGGATATTTCCTTTTTCACCATGGGCCCCTATGGGCTTCCAAATATTACTTTCCAGATTCCACGAAAAGAGTGTTAGGAAACTGCTTCCTGAAGTCTAAGTTATAAGTCTGTGAGATGAAATCACAGATCAGAAAGAAGTTTCTCAGAAACCTTCTATCTAGTTATTATGTGAGGATATTTCCTTTTTCACCTTAGCCCTCAATGAGTTCCCAAATATCACTTTGCATAATCCACGACAACAGTGTTAGCAAACTGTTCCTAGAAGGGAATGGTTTAAATCTGTGTGACGAAGTCACACATCATAAAGGAATCTTTCAGAAAGCTTCTCTCTAGTTATTATGGGAGGATATTTCCTTTTTCACCATGGGCCCCTAAGGGCTCCCAATATCACCTTCCAGATTCCACGAAGAGTGTTAGCAAACTGCTTCCTGAAGTCTAAGTTATAAGTCTGTGAGACAAAATCATAGATCGAAAAAAGTTTCTCAGAAAGCTTCTTTCACGTTTTGAACGGATGAAATTTCCTTTATCAGCGTAAGCCTCAATGCGATCCAAAGAAGCACTTCTCAGGTTCCTCAAAGAAAGTGTTAATGGACTGCTCCACGAAACATAAGTGTAACTCTGTGAGATGAATTCACACATCACCAAGAAGTTTCTAAGAAAGCTTCTTTCTAGTTTTCATCTGTGGATATTTCCTTTCTCACCGGAAGCTTCATTGCGCTATGAAGTATCTAATTGCAGATTTCCAGTAAACTGTGTTAACACACTGATCGATGAAGAGAAACGTGTAACTCTGTGAGTTGCATTCACACATGGCAATGCAGTATCTCAGAAAGCTTTTCTCTAGTTATTATGTGAGGATATTTCCTTTTTCACCATAGCCCTCAATGAGCTCCCAAATATCACTTTGCAGAATCCATGACAACAGTGTTAGCAAACTGTTCCAAGAAAGGAAGGGTGGAACTCTGTGTGATGAAGTCACACATCAGAAAGCAATCTCTCAGAAAGCTTCTCTCTAGTAATTCTGTGAGGATATTTCCTTTTGCACCATGGGCCCCTATGGGCTTCCAAATATCAATTTCCAAATTCCACGAAAAGAGTGTTAGCAAACTGCTTCCTGAAGTCTCAGTTATAAGTCTGTGAGATGAAATCACAGATCAGAAAGAAGTTTCTCAGAAAGCTTCTCTCTAGTTATTATGTGAGGATATTTCTTTTTCACCATAGCCCTCAATGAGCTCCCAAATATCGCTTTACACAATCCACTACAACAGTGCTGGCAAACTTTCCTAGAAGGGAATGGTGGAATTCTGTGTGATGAAGTCACACATCAGAGAGCAATCTCTCAGAAAGCTTCTCTCTAGTTAATCTTTGAGAATATTTCCTTTTTCACCATGGGACCCTATGGGCTTCCAAATATCACTTTCCAGATTCCACGAAAAGAGTGTTAGCAAACCGCTTCCTGAAGTCTACGTTATAAGTCTGTGAGACAAAATCACAGATCAGAAAGAAGTTTCTGAGAAAGCTTCTTTCACGTTTTGAACAGATGAAATTTGCTTTATCAGTGTAGGCCTCAATGCGATCCAAAGAATCACGTCTCAGGTTCCTCAAAGACAGTGTTAATAGACTGCTCCACGAAACATAAGTATAACTCTGTGAGATGAATTCACACATCACCAGGAAGTTTCTAAGAATGCTTCTTTCTAGTTTTCATGTGTGGATAATTCCTTTGTCACCGTAAGGTTCATTGCCCTATGAAGTATCTCATTGCAGATTTCCAGTAAACTGTGTTAACACACTGATCACTGAAGAGAAACGTGTAAGTCTGTGAGTTGCATTCACACATGGCAACGCAGTTTCTCAGAAAGCTTATCTCTAGTTATTATGTGAGGATATTTCCTTTTTCACCATAGCCCTCAATGAGCTCCCAAATATCACTTTGCCGAATTCACGACAACAGTGTTAGCAAACTGTTCCAAGAAGGGAAGGGTGGAACTCTGTGTGATGAAGTCACACATCAGAAAGCAATATCTCAGAAAGCTTCTCTCTAGTAATTCTGTGAGGATATTTCCTTTTTCACCATGGGCCCCGATAGGCTCCCAAATGTCACGTTCCAGATTCCACGAAAAGAGTGTTACCAAACTGCTTTCTGAAGTCTAACTTATAAGTCTGTGAGATGAAATCACAGATCAGAAAGAAGTTTCTCAGAAACCTTCTATCTACTTATTATGTGAGGATATTTCCTTTTTCACCATAGCCCTCGATGAGCTCCCAAATATCACTTTGCACAATCCATGACAACAGTGTTAGCAAACTGTTCCTAGAAGGGAACGGTGGAACTGTGTGTGATGAAGTCACACATAAAAAGAAATCTCTCAGAAAGCTTCTCTCTAGTTATTCTGTGAGGATATTTCCTTTTTCACCATGGGCCCCGATAGGCTCCCAAATGTCACTTTCCAGATTCCACGAAAAGAGTGTTAGCAAACTGCTTCCTGAAATCTCAGTTATAAGACTGTGAGATGAAATCAGAGATCAGAAAGAAGTTTCTCAGAAACCTTCTATCTACTTATTACGTGAGGATATTTCCTTTTTCATAATAGCCCTCAATGAGCTCCCAAGTATCACTTTGCACAATCCACGACAACAGTGTCAGCAAACTTTTCCTAGAAGGGAATGGTGGAACTCTGTGTGATGAAGTCACACATGAGAAAGCCATCTCTCAGAAAGCTTCTCTCTAGTTATTCTGTGAGGATATTTCCTTTTTCACCATGGGCCCCCATGGGCTCCCAAATATGACCTTCCAGAATCCACGAAAAGAGTGTTAGCAAACTGTTCCTAGAAGGGAATTGTGGAACTCTGTGTGATGAAGTCACACATCAGAAAGCAATCTCTCAGAAAGCTTCTCTCTAGTTATTCTGTGAGGATATTTCCTTTTTCATCATGAGCCCCTATGGGCTCCCAAATATCACTTTCCAGATTCCACGAAAAGAGTGTTAGCAAACTGCTTCCTGAAGTCTAAGTTATAAGCCTGTGTGACGAAATCACACATCAGAAAGAAGTTTCTCAGAAAGCTTCTTTCACGTTTTGAACGGATGAAATTTCCTTTATCAGTGTAGGCCTCAAGGAGATCCAAAGAAGCACTTCTCAGGTTCCTCAAAACGGTGTTAATGGACTGCTCCACGAAACATAAGTGTAACTCTGTGAGATGAATTCACACATCACGAAGAAGTTTCTACGAAAGCTTCTTTCTAGTTTTCATCTGTGGATATTTCCTTTGTCACCGTAAGCTTCATTGCGCTATGAAGTATCTAATTGTAGATTTCCAGTAAAGTGTGTTAACACACTGATCACTGAAGAGAAACGTGTAACTCTGTGAGTTGCATTCACACATGGCAATGCAGTTTCTCAGAAAGCTTCTCTCTAGTTATTCTGTGAGGATATTTAATTTTGCAATATGGGCCCCGATAGGCTCCCAAATGTCACTTTCCAGATTCCACGAAAAGAGTGTTAGCAAACTGCTTCCTGAAATCTCTGTTATAAGCCTGTGAGATGAAATCACAGATCAGAAAGAAGTTTCTCAGAAAGCTTCTCTCTAGTTATTATGTGAGGATATTTCCTTTTTCACCATAGCCCTCAATGACCTCCCAAATATCACTTTGCACAATCCACGACAACAGTGTTAGAAAACTGTTCCAAGAAGGGAAGGGTGGAACTCTGTGTGATGAAGTCACAAATCAGAAAGCAATCTCTCATAAAGCTTCTCTCTAGTTATTCTGTGAGGATATTTCCTTTTTCACCATAGGCTCCTACGGGCTTCCAAATATCACGTTCCAGATTCCACGAAAAGAGTGTTAGCAAACTGCTTCCTGAAGTCTCAGTTATAAGTCAGTGAGATGAAATCACAGATCAGAAAGAAGTTTCTCAGAAAGCTTCTCTCCAGTTATTATGTGAGGATATTTCCTTTTTTACCATAGCCCTCAATGAGCTCCAAAATTTCACTTTGCACAATCCACGACAACAGTGTTAGCAAACTGTTCCTAAAAGGAAACGGTGGAACTCTGTGTGATGAAGTCACACATCAGAAAGCAATCTCTCAGAAAGCTTCTCTCTAGTTATTCTGTGAGGACATTTCCTTTTTCACCATGGGCCCCTATGGGCTCCCAAATATCACTTTCCAGATTCCACCAAAAGAGTGTTAGCAAACTGCTACCTGAAGTCTAAGTTATAAGTCTGGGAGATGAACTCACAGATCAGAAAGAAGTTTCTCAGAAAGCTTCTTTCACGTTTTGAACGGATGAAATTTCCTTTATCAGCGTAGGCCTCAATGCGATCCAAAGAAGCACTTCTCAGGTTCCTCAAAGACAGTGTTAATGGACTGCTCCACGAAACATAAGTGTAACTCTGTGAGATGAATTCACACATCACCAAGAAGTTTTTAAGAAAGCTTATTTCTAGTTTTCATGTGTGGATATTTCCTTTGTCACCGTAAGCTTCATTGCGCTATGAAGTATCTAATTGCAGATTTCCAGTAAACTGTGTTAACACATTGATCACTGAAGAGAAACGTGTAACTCTGTGAGTGGCATTCACACATGGCAATGCAGTTTCTCAGAAAGCTTCTCTCTAATTATTAGGTGAGGATATTTCCTTTTTCACCATAGCCCTCAATGACCTCCCAAATATCACTTTTCAGAATCCACGACAACAGTGTTAGCGAACTGTTCCAAGAAGGGAAGGGTGGAACACTGTGTGATGAAGTCACAAATCAGAAAGCAATCTCTCAGAAAGCTTCTCTCTAGTTATTCTGTGAGGATATTTCCTTCTTCACCATGGGCTCCTAAGGGCTTCCAAATATCAATTTCCAGATTCCACGAAAAGAGTGTTAGCAAACTGCTTCCTGAAGTCTCAGTTATAAGTCTGTGAGATGAAATCACAGATCAGAAAGAAGTTTCTCAGAAAGCTTCTCTCTAGTTATTATGTGAGGATATTTCCTTTTTCACCATAGCCCTCAATGAGCTCCCAAATTTCACTTTGCACAATCCACGACAACAGAGTTAGCAAACTGTTTCTAGAAGGGAATTTTGGAACTCTGCGTGATGAAGTCACACATCAGAAAGCAATCTCTCAGAAAGCTTCTCTCTAGTTATTCTGTGAGAATATTTCCTTTTTCACCATGGGCTCCTATGGGTTCCCAAATATCGCTTTCCAGATTCCACGAAAAGAGTGTTAGCAAACTGCTTCCAGAAGTCAAAATTATAAGTCTATGAGACGAAATCACAGATCCAAAGAAGTCTCTCAGAAACCTTCTTTCACGTTTTGAACGGATGAAATTTCCTTTATCAGCGTAGGCCTCAACGCGATCCACAGAAGCACTTCTCAGGTTCATCAAAGACGGTGTTAATGGACTGCTCCACGAAACATAAGTGTAACTCTGTGAGATGAATTCATACCCCACCAAGAAGTTTCAGAGAAAGCTTCTTTCTAGTTTTCATCTGAGGATATTTCCTTTGTCACTGTAAGCTTCATTGAGCTAAGAAGTATCCCTTTGCAGATTTAAGAAAACTGTGTTACGAAACTGATCACTGAAGAGAAACGTGTAACTCTCTAAGTTGCATTCATACATCGAACTGCATTTTCCCAGAAGTCTTCTTTCTATTTTTTATCTGAAATTATTTCATTTTTCACCATAGCCTTCAATGAGCTCCCAAACATCACTTGGCAGCTTCCACGACAACAGTGTTAGCAAACTGTTCCAAGAAGCGAAGGGTGGAACTCTGTGTGATGAAGTCACATATCAGAAAGCAATCTCTCAGAAAACTTCTCTCTAGTTATTATCTGAGGATATTTCCTTTTTCACAATGGGACCCAATGGGCTCCCAAATATCACTTTGCAGACTCCACGAAAAGAGTGTTAGCAACTGCTTCCTGAGGTCTAAGCTGAAACTCTGTGAAATGAATTCACAGAACACAAAGAAGTTTCTCAGAAAGCTTCTTTCACGTTTTGAACTGATCATATTTCCTTTCTCAGCGTAGGAATCAATGGGATCGAAAGTAGCCCTTCTCATGGTCCTCAAAGACAGTGTTAATGGACTGTTACAGGAAACATAAGTGTAACTCTGTGAGATGAATTGACACATCACTAAGAAGTTTCTAAGAAATTTTCTTTCTAGTTTTCATCTGAGGATATTTCCTTTGTCACCGTAAGCTTCATTGCGCTAAGAAGTATCCCATTGCTGATTTCCAGAAAACTGTGTTAGCAAACTGATCTCTATAGAGAAACGTGTAACTCTGTGAGTTGCATTCATACATCGAAGTGCATTTTCCCAGAATGCTTCTTTCTAATTGTATCTGAAGATATTTCCTTTTTCACCATAGCCCTCAATGAGCTCCCAAATATCACTTTGCAGAATCCACGACAGTGTTAGCACACTGTGAAATGAAGGGAAGGGTGGAACTCTGTGTGATGAAGTCACACATCAGAAAGCAATCTCTCAGAAAGCTTCTCCTTAGTTATTATGTGAGGATATTATCTTTTTCGCAATTGGCCTCAATGGGCTCCCAAATATCACTTTGCAGATTCCACGAAAAGAGTGTTAGCAGACTGCTTCCTGAGGTCTAAGCTGTAACTCTGTGAGATGAATTCACAGATCACAAAGAAGTTTCTCAGAAAGCTTCTTCACGTTTTGAACTGATGATATTTCCTTTATCAGCGTAGGCCTCAATGAGATCCCGTGTAGCCATTCTCAGGTTCCTCAATGACAGTGTTAATGGACTGTTCCAGGAAACAAAAGTGCAATTTTGTGAGATGAATTCACACATCACCCAGAAGGTTCTAGGAAAGCTTCTTTCTAGTTTTCATCTGAGGATATTTCCTTTGTCACCGTAAGGTTCATTGCTCTCAAAAGTATCCCATTGCAGATTTCAAGAAAACTGTGTTAGGAAAGTGATCACTGAAGAGAACCGTGTAAATATGTGAGTTGCATTCATCCATCGAAGTGCATTTTCCCAGAAGGCTTCTTTCCAGTTTTTATCTGAAGATATTTCCTTTATCACCATAGCCCTCAATGAGCTTCCAGATATCACTTTGCAGAATCCACGACAACAGTGTTAGCAAAATGTTCCAAGAAGGGATGGGTGGAACTCTGTGTGATGAAGTCACACATCAGAAAGCAATCTCTCTGAAAGCTTTTCTCTAGTTATTATCTGAGGATACTTCCTTTTTCACCATGGGCCAGAATGGGCTCCCAAATATCACTTTGCAGATTCCACTAAAAGAGTGTTAGCAAACTACTTCTTGAGGTCTAAGCTGTAACACTGTGAGATGAATTCACAGATCACAAAGAAGTTTCCCAGAAATCTTCTTTCACGTTTTGAACTGATGATATTTACTTCTTCTGCGTAGGCCTCAATGCGATCCAAAGTAGCCCTTCTCACTTTCCTCAAAGACAGTGTTAATGGACTGTTCCAGGAAACCAACGTGTAACACTGTGAGATGAATTCACACATCACCAAGAAGTTACTAGGTAAGCTTTTTTGTAGTTTTCCTCTGAGGGTATTACCTTTGTCATCGTAAGGTTCTCTGAGCTAAAAAATATCCCATTGCAGATTTCAAGAAAACTGTGTTAGCAAATTGATGACTGAAGATTAACGTGTAACTCTGTGAGTTGCATTCATACATCGAAGTGCATTTTCCCAGAAGGCTTCTTTCCAGTTTTTATCTGAAGATATTTCCTTTTTCACCATAGCCCTCAATGAGCTCCCAAATATCACTTGGCAGAATCCACGACAACAGGGTTAGCAAACTGTTCCAAGAAGGGAAGCGTGGACTGTGTGTGATGAAGTCACACATCAGAAAGCAATCTCTCAAACAGCTTCTCTCTGGTTATTATCTGAGGATATTTCCTTTTTCACAAGGGGCCCCAATTGTCTCCCAAATATCACTTTGCAGATTCCACGAAAAGAGTGTTAGCAAATTGGTTCCTGATATCTAAGCTGTACCTCTGTGAGATGAATTCACAGAGCACAGTGAAGATTCTCAGAAAGCTTCGTTCAAGTTTTGAACTGATGATAATTCCTTTATCAGCGTAGGCCTCAATGCGATCCAAAGTAGCCCTTTTCAGGTTCCTCGAAGACAGTGTTAATGGACTGTTCCCGGAAACATAAGTGTAACTCTGTGAGATGCATTCACACATCACCAAGAAGTTTCTAAGAAAGCTTCTTTCTAGTTTTCATCCGAGGATATTTCCTTTGTCACCATACGCTTCATTGAGATAAGAGGTATCCCATTGCAGATTTCAAGAAAACTGTGTTAGGAAACTGATCATTGAATCAAAACGTGTAACTCTGTGAGTTACATTCATACATCGTAGTGCATTTTCCCAGAAGTTTTCTTTCCAGTTTTTATCTGAAGATATTTCTTTTTTCACCATTGCCCTATATGAGCTCCCAAATATCACTTGGCAGAATCCACGACAACAGTGATAGCAAACTGTTCAAAGAAGGGAAGGGTGGAACTCTGGTGATGAAGTCACACATCAGAAAGCAGTGTCTGAGAAAGCGTCTCTCTAGTTATTATCTGAGGATATTTCCTTTTTCACAATGGGCCCCAATGGTCTCCCATATATCACTTTGCAGATTCCACGAAAAGAGTGTTAGCAAACTGCTTCCTGAGTTCTAAGTTGTAACTCTGTGCGATGATTTCACAGATCACAAAGAAGATTCTCAGAAAGCTTCTTTCACGTTTTGAACTGATGATATTTCCTTTATCAGCGTAGGCCTCAATGCGATTCAAAATAGCCCTTCTCAGGTTCCACAAAGACAGTGTTAATGGACTGTTCAAGGAAACATAAGTGTAACTCTGTGAGATGAATTCACACATCAGCAAGAATTTTCTAGGAAAGCTTCTTTCTAGTTTTCATCTGAAATTATATCCTTTGTCACCGTAAGCTTCATTGAGCTAAGAAGTATCCCATTGCAGATTTCAAGAAAACTGTGTTAAGGAACTGATCACTTAAGAGAAACGTGTAACTCTGTGAGTTGCATTCATACATCGAAGTGCATTTTCCCAGATGGCTTCTTTCCAGTTTTTATCTGAAGATATTTCCTATTTCACCATGGCCCTCCATGAACTGCCAAATATCACTTGGCAGAATCCACGAAAACAGTGTTAGCAATGTGTTCCAAGAAGGGAAATGTGGAACATTGTGTGATGAAGTCACACATCAGAATGCAATCTCTCAGAAAGCTTCTCTCTTCTTATTATGTGAGGATGTTTCCTTTTTCACAATGGACCACAATGGGCTCCCATATATCACTTTGCAGATTCCACAAAAAGAGTGTTAGCAAACTGATTCCTGAGGACTCAGCTGTAACTCTGTGACATGAATTCACAGATCACAAAGAAAATTCTCAGAAAGCTTGTTTCACGTTTTGAACTGATGATATTTCCTTTATCAGCGTAGGCCTCAATGCGATCCAAAGTAGCCCTTCTCAGGTTCCTCAAAGACAGTGTTAATGGATTGTTCCTGGAAACGTACGTGTAACTCTGTGAGATGAATTCACATATCACCAAGAAGTTTCTGGGAAAGATTCTTTCTAGTTTTCATCTGAGGACATTTCCTTTGTCACTGTAAGCTTCAGTGAGCTAAGAAGTATCCCATTGCAGATTTCAAGAAAACTCTGTTAGGAAACTGATGACTGAAGAGAAACGTGTAACTCTGTGAGTTGCATTCATACATCAAAGTGCATTTTCCGAGAAGGCCTCTTTCCAGTTTTTATCTGAAGATATTTCTCTTTTCCCCATAGCCGTCAATGAGCTCCCAAATATCAGTTGGCAGAGTCCACGACAACAGTGATAGCAAACTGTTCCAAGAAGGGTAGTGTGGAAATCGGTGTGATGAAGTCACACATCAGAAAGCAATCTCTCAGAAAGATTCTCTCTGGTTATTATCTGAGGATATTTCCTTTTTCACAATGGGCCATAATTGGATCCCAAATATCACTTTGCAGATTCCAAGAAAAGAGTGTTAGCAAACATCTTCCTGAGGTCTAAGCTGTAACGCTGTGAGATGAATTCACAGATCACAAAGAAGTTTTGCAGAAAGCTTCTTTCGTGTTTTAACTGATGATATTTCATTTATCAGCGAAGGCCTCAATGTGATCCAAAGTAGCCCTTCTCAGGTCCTTCAAAGACAGTGTTAACGAATTGTTCCAGGAAACAAAATTGTAACTCTGTGAGATGAATTCACACGTCACCAAGAAGTTTCTAAGAAACCTTCTTTCTAATTTTCTTCTGAGGATATTACCTTTGTCACTGTAAGCTTCATTGCGCTGAGAAGCATCCCGCTGCAGATTTCAAGAAAACTGTTAGGAAACTGATAACTGAAGAGCAACTTCTAACTCTGTGAGATGCATTCATACATCGAAATGCATTTTCCCAGAAGGCTTCTTTCCAGTTTTTATCTCAAGATATTTACTTTTTCACCATAGCCGTCAATGAGTTCCAAAATATCACTTTGCAGAATCCATGACTACAGTGTTAGCAAACTGTTCCAAGAAAGGAAGGGTGGCACTCTGTGTGATGAAGTCACACATCAGAAAGCAATCTCTCAGAAAGCTTCTCTCTAGTAATTATCTGAGGATATTTCTTTTTTCACAATGGGCCCCAATGGTCTCCCAAATATCACTTTGCAGATGCCAAGAAAGGAGTGTTATCAAACTGTTTCATGAGGACTAAGTTGTAACGCTGTGAGATGAATTCACAGATCACAAAGAAGTTTCTGAGAAAGCTTCTTTCACGTTTTGAACTGATGATATTTCCTTTATCAGCGTAGGCCTCAATGCGACCCAATGTAGCCCTTCTCAGGTTCCTCAAAGACAGTATTAATGGAGGGTACCAGGAAACATAAGTGTAACTCTGTGAGACGAATTCACACATCACCAAGAAGTTTCTTAGAAAGCCTCTTTCTAGTTTTCATTGGAGGTTATTTCCTTTTTCACAGTAAGCTTCATTGCGCTAAGAAGTATCCCGTTGTAGATTTCAAGAAAACTGTGTAAGCAAACTGATCACAGAAGAA
>NC_044564.1:27939905-28011494 GCF_007565055.1 Rhinopithecus roxellana
TGGCCAGGGCCCAATATTCTCAACGGCACGAATTCAAGAGGGCAAAGGCACGAAACAGGGTAGCAACTGGGTCAAAAGGAAGGAGGAAACGCTGGGTGATGGAAGGGCACAGATCAAACGCAATTCTCAAAAGCTTCGTTCAGTTTGTGAGTGAGGATATTTCCTTTTTGCCCAGGGCCCCTAAGGGCGCCCAAATATGACGCAGAATCCACTACAACAGTAGGTAGAAACGGTAGGGCCAAGAAGGGAAGGGTGGAGCTGCTGTGGATGAAGTCACACATCAGAAAGCAATCTCTCAGAAAGCTTCTCCGAGATAGGTGAGGATATTCCTCACATGAGGCCCCTAGGGCAAACTAAATATCACTTTGCAGTTTCCAAGAAACAGTGTTAGCAAGCTGCTCCTGGAGGTCTAAGTTGTAATTCTGTGAGAAAAGCACTGATCAGAAAGAAGATTCTCAGAAAGGCCTTTCACGTTTTGAAGATTAAATTCCCTTTATGAGCGTACCTCAGTGCGATCCAAAGAAGCCCTTCAGTCCCACAGTCAGTGTTAATGGGACTGCTCCAAACATAAGTGAACTCTGTAAATGAATTCACACACACAGAATTTTCTATGAAAGCCACTATCTAATTTTCATCTGAGGATATTCCTTTGTCACCGCAAGCTTCATTGCGCTATGCAGTATCTAATTGCAGATTTTCCAGACAACTGTGTTAACTAACTGATCACTAAAGAGAAACCTGTAACTCTTAGTTGCATCACGCATGCAATGCATTTCTCAGAAGGCTTCTTCCATTATAAATCTGAGGTATTTCCATTTTTCACCTACCTAATGACGCTCTAAATATCACTTTGCAGAATCCACGCGACACAGTGTTTAGCAAACTGTTCAAGAAGGGAAGGGTGGAAGTTCTGTTTGATACATCCACACTTGAAAAGCAATCTCTCAGAAAGCTTCTCTCAGTATTATGTGAGGTCCTTCCCTTTCACCCGGGACCCTATGGGTTCCCAAATATCACTTTGCAGAATCCACGACAACACTGTTAGCAACTGTTCCAGAGGGGAAGTGTGGAACTCTGTGTGATGAAGTCCCACATCAGAAAGCATCTCTCAGAAACCTTCTCTCTAGTTATATGTGAGGATACTTCTTTTTCACCATGGGCCCCTATGTCTTCCAAATATCACTTACAGAATCCGACACAGTGTTACAACTGTTCCAATAATGTAGGTCAACTGCTGTCATGATGTCACACTCAGAAAGCAATCACTCAGAAAGCTTTTCTCTAGTTATTATGTGGATATTTCCTTTTTCACCATGCCGCTATGCGCTCCCAAATATACTTTAGTTTCCACGAAAGGAGTGTTAGCAAACACTTCCTGAGGTCCAAGAGTTAGTCTGTGAGATGAACTCACTGAACAGAAAGAAGTTTCTCTGAAAGCTTCTCTCCCGTTTTGAACTGATGAAATTTCCCCTATCAGCGTATGCCTCAATGCGATCCAAAGAAGCCCTTCTCAGTTTCCTCAAAGACAGTGTTAATGGACTGCTCCATGACACATAAGTGTAACCCTGGGAGATGAATTCACACATCACCAAGAAGTTTCTCAGAAAGCGTCTTTCTAGTTTTCATCTGAGGATATTTCCTTCGTCACCGTAAGCTTCATTGCGATATGAGTATCTAATTGCAAATTTCAAGAAACTGTTTTAAAAAAACTGATCAGAGGAGAAACGTGTAACTCTGTGAGTGCATTCACAAATGGCAATGCAGTTTCTCAGAAAGCTTCTTCCACTTTTAATCAAAGGATATCCTTTTTCACCATAGCCCTGAATGATCTCCCAAATATCCCTTGCAGAATCCACACAAGATGTTGCAAACTGTTCGAAGAAGGATGGTGGAACTCTGTGTGATGAAGTCACATATCGGAAACAATCTCTCGAAAGCTTTTGTCTAGTTTTTATGTGAGGATACTTCTTTTTTTACCATGGGCCCCTAAGGGCTCCCAATATCACTTTGCAGAATCCACGACAACAGTGTTAGCAAACTGTTCCAAGAGGGAAGGTGGAACTCTGTGTATGAAGTCACACCTCAACAAGCATGCCTCAGAAAGCCTTCTCTAGTTTTTTATTGAGGTACTTCCTTTTCACCATGGGCCCCTAAGTTCTCCCAAATATCACTTTGCAGTATCCGACAACAGTGTTAGCAAACTGTTCTAGAAGGGAGGGTGGAACTCTGTTTGATGAAGTCACACATCAGAAACAATCTCTCAGAAAGCTCTCCCTAGTTATTTGATATATTTCCTTTCACCATGTGCCCCTATGGGCTCCCAAATATCACTTGCACTTTCCCGAAAAGATGTTGCAAATTCCTTCCTGAAGTCTAATTGTAAGTCTGTGAGATGAACTCACTGATCAGAAAGAAGTTTCTCAGAAAACTTCTTTCACGTTTTGAACTGATGAAATTTCCTTATCAGCGTAGGTCTCAATGCGATCCAAAGAAGCCCTTCTCAGGTTCCTCAAGAGTGTTAATGGACTGCCACGAAACATAATGTAACTCTGTGAGATTAGTCATACATCCCAGGAAGTTTCTAATAAAGCTTCTTTCCAGTTTCATCTGAGTATGTCCTGTGTCACCGTAAAGCTTCATTACACTATAAATCTAATTGCGGATTTCCAAAATCTGTGTTAGCACACTGATCACTGAAGAGAAGGTGTTAACCTGTTGATATGCATTCACATATGCAATGCAGTCTCTCAGAAGGCTTCTTTCCAGTTTAATCCAGGATATTTCTTTTTCAACATAGCCCTCAAAGAGCGCCCAAACATCACTTTGCAGAATCCACGACAAATGTTACCAACCGGTCCCAAGAAGAGGGGGTGAATGGGACTTGTTTGATGAAGCCAACATCAGAAAGCAACTCTCAGAAGCTTCTCTCTAGTTTTTTGTGAGGATACTTTCCTTTTCACCATGGGCCCCTCTGTGGCCCCCACATATCACTTAGCAGAATCCACGAAACAGTGTTAGCAAACTGTTCCAAGAAGGGAAGGGTGGAACTCTGTGTGATGAAGTCACACATAGAAAGCAATCTCTAGAAAGCTTCTCTCAGTTTTTCATGTCAGGATACTTCCTTTTCACCGTGGGCCCTATGGGCTCCCAATTCACTTGTGTTTCCACGAAAAGAGTGTAGCAACTGCTAGTATCGAAGTTGTGAACTCTTGAGATGACTCACTGATCAGTAAGAATTTCTCAGAAAACTTTTTCACGTTTTGAACTGATGAAATGTCCTTTATCACGTAGCCTCCAGGTGATCCAAAGAAACCCTTCTCAGGTTCCTCAAAGACAGTGGTATGGACGGCTCCACGAAACACAAGTGCAACTCTGTGGGATCAATTTACACATCATCAAGAACTTTCTACGAAAGCTCTTTATAATTTTCATCTGAGGATATTTCCTTTGCACTGTAAGCTTCATTGCCTACAAGTAACTCTCTGAGATGAACTCACTGATCAAAAGAATTTTCGAAATCTTCTTCACGTTTGAACTGATGAAATTCCTTTATCAGCGTAGGCCTCAATGCGATCCAAAGAGCCCTTCTCAGGTTCCTCAAAGACAGTGTAACGGACTGCTCCACGACACATAAGTGTAACTCTGTGAGAAATTCACACATCACTAAGAAGTTTCTCAGAAAGCTTCTTTCTAGTTTCATCTGAGGATATTTCCTTTGTCAACGTAAGCTTAATAAGCTATCAAGATCTCATTTAAGATTTCCAAACTGTGTTAAATACTGATCACTGAAGTGAAACGTGTACCTCTGTGGGGTTGCATTCACACATGGCAATGCAGTTTCTCAGAAGGCTTCTTTCCGGTTTTAATCTAAGGATATTGCCTTTTTCACCATATCGCAAAATGCGCTCCCAAATATCACTTTGCAGAATCTACGACAACAGTGTTAGCATACTGTTTCAAGAAGGGAAGGGTGGAACTCTGTGTGTGAAGTCACATCAGAAAGCAATCTCTCAGAAAGCTTCTCTATGGTTCTTATGTGAGGATACTTCTTTATTCACCATTTGCCCCTATGGGCTCCCAAATATCACTTTGCCAATACACGAAAAGAGTGTAAGCAAACTGCTTCCTGAGGTCTAAGTTGTAAGTCTGAGCGATGAGCACACTGATAAGAAAGAAGTTTCTCAGAAAGCTTCCTTCACGTTTTGTAGTGATGAAATTTCCCTTATCAGCGGAGGCCTCAATGCGATCAAAAGATGCCTTTCTCAGGTTCCTCAAAGACAGTGTTAATGGAATGCCCCAAGAAACATAAGTGTAACTGTGTGAGATGAATTCACACATCACCAAGAAGTTTCTAAGAAAGCTTCTTTCTAGTTTTCATCTGAGGCTATTTCCTTTGTCACCGTAATCTTCACTGTGTTATGAAGCATCTGATTACAGATTTCCGGAAAACTGTGTTAACATATTGATCACTGAAGAGAAACGTGTAACCGTGTGAGATGCATTCACACATGTCAATGCAGTTTCTCAGAAGGCTTCTTTCCAGTTTTTATCTGAGGATATTTCCTTTTTCACCATAGACCTCAATGGGCTAGCAAATATCACTTTGCAGAATCCACGACAACAGAGTTGGCAAACAGTTCCAACAAGGGAAGGGTGGAACTCTGTGTGATGAAGTCACATATCTGAATGCAATCTCTCAGAAAGCTTCTCTCTAGTTTTTATGTGAGGATACTACCTTTTTCACCATGGGCACCTATGGGCTCCCAAATATCACTTCGCAGAATCCACGACAACAATGTTAGCAAACTCTTCCAAGAAGGAAAGGTGGAACTCTGTGTGATGAGTCAACATCAGAAAGCAATGGTCTCAGACCTTTCTCCGGTTATTATGTGAGGATCTTTCCTTTTTCACCAAGGCCCCCTATGGGCTCCATGTGTCAATTTGAAATCCCGGAAAAGTGTTAGCAAAATGTTCCAAGAGGGAAGGTGAAAATATGGGTATGAAGTCACATATCAGAAAGCAATCTCTAAGAAAGCTTCCCTCTAGTCCTTATGTGAGATACTTCCTTTTTCACCATGGGCCCCTATGGCTCCCAAAATATGACTTTGCAGTTTCCACGAAAAGAGTGTTAGCAACTGGCTTCCTAGGTCTAAGTGTAAAGTCTGTGATATAACTGACTGATGAGAGAAGAAGTTTCTCAGAAGCTTCTTTCACGTTTTGTACTGATGGAAATTCTTTTCAGCTAGGCTCATGAGACCCAAAGAACCTCTCAGGTACCTCAAAGACAGGTGTTAATGACACTCCACGAACCATAAAGGTACCTCTGTAGATGAATTCACACATCACGAAGAAGTTTCTAGCAAGCTTCTTTCTAGTTTTCACTGAGGATATTCCTTTGCATCCGTAAGCTTCATAGCACTATGAAGTATCTAATGGCAGATTTCCAGAAAATGTGTTAACAAACTGATCACTGCAGAAAACATGTAACTCTGTGAGTTGCATTCACACATGGCAATGCAGCTTCTAGAAGCTCCTTAAGTTTTAATCTGAAGATATTTCCTTTTTCATCTGGGCCCCTATGTGCTCCCATGTGTCACTTTGCAGAATCCATGACAACAGTTTTAGCAAACTGTTCCAAGAAGGGAAGTGTGGAATTCTGGTGTGATGAAGTCACCATCAGAAACAATCTCTCAGAAAGCTTCTCTCTAGTTTTTATGAGGGATACTTCCTTTTCCACCATGGGTCCCTATGGATCCCAAATATCACGTCAGATCCACGACAACAGTGTGCAAACCTTTTTTAAGAAGGGACAGGGAGGATTCGCTGTGATGAAGTCAACACATCAGAAAAGCCAATCTCTCAGAAGCTTCTCTCTAGTTATTATGTAGGATGTCACTAATCACTGATCCTTTTTCACCACGGGCCCTATGGGCTCCTAATATCACATTGCAGTTTCAACGCAAAGCGTGTTAGCAAATGCTTCCTGAGGTCTAAGTTGTAAGTCTGTTAGATGAACTCACTTATCAGAAAGAAGTGTCTCAGAAATTCTCTTCACGTTTTTAACTGATGAAATTTCCTTTATCAGCGTAGGCCTCAAGCGATCCAAAGAGCCCTTCTCAGGTTTCTCAAAACAGTGTTAATGCACTGCCCCACGGACACTAAGAGTAACTCGTGTGAGATGAATGCACACATCACCAAGAAGTTTTCTAAGAAGCTTCTTTCAGTATTCATGCTGGGATATTTCCTTTGCACCGTAAGCTTCACTCGCAATGAATTATCGAATTGCAGATTTCCAGAAACTGTGTTAACAAACTGTGACTGAAGAGAAACGTGTAAGTCTGTGAGTTGCATTCATACATGGCAATGCAGTTTTCTCAAGGCTTCTTATAGTTTCAATCTGAGGTTATTCGTTTACCATAGCCCTCAATGAGCTCCCAAATACACTTTGCAAAATCCAAGAAAACAGTGTAGCAATCTGTCCAAAAGGGAAGGGTGGAACTCTGTGTGATGAAGTCACACATCAGAATGCAATCTCTCAGAAAGCTTCTTCTAGTTTTTATGTGTGACACTTCCTTTTCACCAGGGTCCCTATGGGCTCCCAAATATCACTTTGCAGAATTGACGACAACAGTGTTAGCAAACTTTCAAGAAGGGAAGGGTGGAATCTGTGTGATGAGTCACACATCAGAAAGCAATCTCTCACAGCTTCTCTCTATTCTTTGAGAGGATATTTCCTTATCAACATGGCCCAAATGGGCTCCCAATATCACTTGCATTTCCACGAAAGAGTATTACCACTGTTTCCTGAGGTCAACTTGTAATTTGCCAGATGAACTCACTGATCACAAAGAAAGGTTTCTCAAAAGCTTCTGCACGTTGAACTGATAATTTCCTTTATCAGCTTGTCCTCAATGTGATCCAAGAAGCCCTTCTCAGGTTCCTCAAGGCAGTGTTAATGGACCGCTCCACGAACATAAGTGTAATTCTGTGAGAGGAAATTCACACATCACCAAGAAGTTCTAAGAAAGCTTCTTTCTAGTTTTCATCTGAGGATATTCCTTTGTCACATAGCTTCATGGGCTATGAAGTATACTAATTGCAGATTTAAAGAAAACTGTGTAACAAATGATCACTGAAAAAGTGTAACTCTGTGAGTTGCATTCACACATGGCCAATGCAGCTTACAAACTTCTTTCCAGTTTTAATTCGGGATATTCCTTTTCCATCATAGCCCTCCAGAGCCCCAAATATCACTTTGCAGAATCCACGACAACAGTGTCCGCAAACTGTCCACGAAGGCAGGGTGGAACTCTGTGAGATGAAGTCACATATCCAAGCAATCTCTCAGAAAGCTCTCTCTTGTTCTTATTGAGGGATGCTTCTTTTTTCACCATGGGCCCCATGGGCTCCCAAATATCACTTGCAGTATCCACCAACAGTGTTAGCAAACTGTTGCAGAAGGGAAGGGTGGAATTCTGTGTTGTGAACTCACACTCAGAAAGCAATCTCTCAGACAGCTTCTCTCTAGTTACTTATGTGAGGATATTTCCTTTTTCACCGTGGGCCCTATGGCTCCCAATATCACTTTGGCAAATCCCGACAAGAGTTTTAGCAAACGTCCAAAAAGGGAAGTGTGAACTCTGTTTTGATGAAGTCACACATCAGGAAAGCAATCCTCGGAAAAAGCTTCTCTCTAGTTCTTATTGTGAGGAATACTTCTGTTGCTACTAGGGGCCCCTAGGTCCCAAATATCACTTTGCGGTTTCCACGAAAAGAGGTTAGCAAACTGCTTCCGGGACAGTAAGTTGTAAGACTGTGAGATGAACTCACTGATCAGAAGAAGTTTCTCAAAAGCTTTTTTCACGTTTTGAACTGATGAAATTTCCTTTATCAGAGTAGCCTCAATGCCGATCCAAAGAAGCCATTCTCAGGTTCCTCAAAGACAGTGTTAACACTGCGCCACGAATCTAAGTGTACCACTGTTGAATGAAATTCACCACATCACCAAGAGTTTCTTAGAAAGTTCTTTCTAGTTTTCATGAGGATATTTCCTTTGTACCGCGTAAGCTTCATTGCGCTATGAAGCTATCTAATTGCGCGATTTGCCAAAAACTGTGTTACAACTGATCACTGCAAGAAACGTGTTAATCCGTGAGTTGCATTCACACATGGCAATTTGGCAGTTTCTCATAGGCTTCTTTCCCCTTTTACCTGAGATATTTCCCTTTTTCACCATAGCCCTCAAGGAGCTCCCAAACTCACTCTTCAAGTCCAGATCACATTGTAGCAAATTTCTCCAAGAAGGGAAGGGGGAACTCTGTTGTAGTGAATTCACTATCGGAATCAATCTCTCAGACTTTCTCCCTTGTATTAGGTTACGATTCTGTTTTGTCTCCATGTCCCTATGGCTCCCAAAATCACTTTCAGGTCCACGACAACAGTGTTGCAAACTGTTTCAAGAGGGGAGGGGAACTCGTGGATAAGTCACCATCAAGCAATTCTCACAGCTCTCCTCTCGTTTCAGAGATCTTGAGGAGATATCCTTTCACAATGGGCCCCAAAGGGCTCCCAATATCACTTTGCAATTCACGAAAAAGCCTTAGGAAAACCTGCTTCATGAGGTCTAAGCTGTAACCCTCGAGATGAATTCACAGATCACAAAGAAGTTTCTCAGAAAGCTTCTTTCTCATTTAGGAACTGATGATATTCCTTATCAGCGAGGCCTCAATGCGATCCAAGGAGCCCTTCTCAGGTTCCTCAAGACAGTGTTAATGGACTGTTTTCCAGGAAACATAAGCGTACGTCTGTGAGAGAATTCACACATCACCAAGAATTTCTAAGAACGCGGCGTCTAGTTTTCATCTGAGCTATTACTTTGTCTCCGGTGGCGTCTTCCGCAAGAAGTCTCATGGCAGATTCAGAAAACTGTGTTTTAGCAAACTCATGGAGCAAAAACGTGTAACTCGTGAGTTGCTTCAGACATCGAGTCATTTTTCCCAGAAGGTTTCTTTCATTGTATCTTATCCTCAGATTACACCTGGAAGGAAGCCTTCTGGGAAACTACATTGCCATGGGTGAATGCAACTCACAGAGTTACACGTTTCTCTTCCCTGGTCAGTTTGTTAACACAGTTTTCTGGAAATCTGCACTTAGATACTTCATAGCGCAATGAAGCTTACGGTGACAAAGGTAATATCCTCAAATGAGAACTAGAAAGAAGCTTTCTTAGAAACTTCTTGGTGATGTGTGAATTCATCTCACAGAGTTACACTTGTGTTTCGTGGAGCAGTCCACTCACACTGTCTTTGAGGAGACTGCGAAGGGGTTCCTTGGATCTCACTGAGGCCTACTCTGATAAAGGAAATTTCATCAGTTCAAACCGTGAAAGAAGCTTTCTGAGGAACTTCTTTCTGATCAGTGAGTTCATCTCACAGACTTACAACTTATACCTCAGGAAGCGGTTTGATAACACTGTTTTCGAGGAATCTGCAAAGTGATATTTGGGAGCCCATAGGGGCCCACGTTGAAAAAGAAAGTATCCTCACATACTAACTGGAGAGAAGCTTTCTGAGAGATTGCTTTCTGATGGATGACTTCATCACAGAGACTTCCACTCCTCCCTTCTTGGAACAGTTTGCTAACACTGTTGTCGTGGATTCTGCAAAGTGATCTTTGGGAGCCCATGGGGCAAATGGTGAAAAGGGAAGTATTCTCAAATAATAACTAGAGAGTAGCTTTCTGAGAGATTATTTTCTGATGTGTGACTTCATCACACAAGATTCCACACTTCCCTTCTTGGAACAGTTCGCTAACACTGTTGTCGTGGATTCTGCAAAGTGATATTTGGGAGCCCATGGGGCAAATGGTGAAAAAGGAAGTATTCTCAAATAGTAACTAGAGAGAAGCTTTCTGAGAGATTGCTTTCTGATGTGTGACTTCATCACACAGGATTCCTCACTTCCCTTCTTGGAACACTTTTCTAACACTGTTGTCGTGGATTCTGCAAAGTGATATTTGGGAGCCCATAGGTCCCATGATGAAAAAGGAAGTATCCTCACATAATAATTAGAGAGAAGCTTTCTGAGATTTTACATTCTGATGTGTGACTTCGTCACACAGAGTTCCACCCTTCCCTTCTTGGAACAGTTTGCTAACACTCTTGTTGTGGATTCTGCAAAGTGATATTTGGGAGCTCATTGAGGGCTATGGTGAAAAAGGATATATCCTCAGAGTAAAACTGGAAAGAAGCCTTCTGAGATACTGCATTGCCATGTGTGAATGCAACTCACAGAGTTACACGTTTCTCTCCAGTGTTCATTTTATTAACACAGTTTTCTAGAAATCTGCAATGAGATACTTCATAGTGCAAAGAAGCTTACGGTGACAAAGGACATATCCTCAGATGAAAACTAGAAAGAATCTTTCTTAGAAACTTCTTGGTGATGTGTGAATTCATCTCACAGAGTTCCACTTATGTTTCGTTTAGCAGTCAATTAACAATGTCTTTGAGGAACCTGAGAAGGGCTTCTTTGGATCGCATTGAGGCCTACGCTGATAAAGGAAATTCCATCAGTTCAAAACATGAAAGAAGCTTTCTTAGAAACTTCTTTCTGATCAGTGAGGTCATCTCACAGACTTACAACTTAGACCTCAGGAAGCAGTTTGTTAACACTCTTTTCGTGGAAACTGCAAAGTGATATTTGGGAGCCCAAAGGGGCCCACGGTGAAAAAGGAAATATCCTCACATAATAACTAGAGAGATGTTTTCTGAGAGATTGCTTTCTGATGTGTGACTTCATCACACAGAGTTCCACCCTTCCCTTCTTGGAACAGTTTGCTAACACTGTTGTCGTGGATTCTGCAAAGTGATATTTGGGAGGCCATACGGTCCCAGGGTGAAAAAGGAAGTATTCTCACATAAAAACTAGAGAGAAGCTTTCTGAGAGATTGCTTTCTGATGTGTGACTTCATCACACAGAGTTCCACCCCTCCCTTCTTTCAACAGTTTGTTAACACTGTTGTCGTTGATTCTGCAAAGTGATATTTGGGATCTCTTTAGGGCTATGGTGAAAAAGGGAATATCCTCAGATTACACCTGGAAGGAAGCCTTCTGGGAAACTACATTGCCATGGGTGAATGCAACTCACAGAGTTACACGTTTCTCTTCCCTGGTCAGTTTGTTAACACAGTTTTCTGGAAATCTGCACTTAGATACTTCATAGCGCAATGAAGCTTACGGTGACAAAGGTAATATCCTC
Organism: Rhinopithecus roxellana; assembly: GCF_007565055.1. Classification (NCBI taxonomy): domain Eukaryota; kingdom Metazoa; phylum Chordata; class Mammalia; order Primates; family Cercopithecidae; genus Rhinopithecus; species Rhinopithecus roxellana. Next base: position 27,951,164 of record NC_044564.1, read on the forward strand.
AAATGAGAACTAGAAAGAAGCTTTCTTAGAAACTTCTTGGTGATTTGTGAATTCATCTCACAGAGTTACACTTGTGTTTCGTGGAGCAGTCCATTCACACTGCCTTTGAGGAAACTGAGAAGGGGTTCTTTGGTTCGCATTGAGGCCTACGCTGATAAAGGAAATTTCATCAGTTCAAATCGTGAAAGAAGCTTTCTGAGGAACTTCTTTCTGATCAGTGAGTTCATCTCACAGACTTACAACTTATACCTCAGGAAGCGGTTTGATAACACCGTTTTCGAGGAATCTGCAAAGTGATATTTGGGAGCCCATAGGGGCCCATGTTGAAAAAGGAAGTATCCTCACATACTAACTAGAGAGAAGCTTTCTGAGAGATTGCATTCTGATGTGTGACTTCGTCACACAGAGTTCCACTCTTCCCTTCTTGGAACAGTTTGCTAACACTGTTGTCGTGGATTCTGCAAAGTGATCTTTGGGAGCCCATGGGGCAAATGGAGAAAAAGGAAGTATTCTCAAATAATAACTAGAGAGAAGCTTTCTGAGAGATTGCTTTCTGATGTGTGACTTCATCACACAGGATTCCTCACTTCCCTTCTTGGAACACTTTTCTAACACTGTTGTCGTGGATTCTGCAAAGTGATATTTGGGATCCCATAGGTCCCATGATGAAAAAGGAAGTATCCTCACATAATAATTAGAGAGAAGCTTTCTGAGAGATTGCATTCTGATGTGTGACTTCGTCACACAGAGTTCCACCCTTCCCTTCTTGGAACAGTTTGCTAACACTGTTGTTGTGGATTCTGCAAAGTGATATTTGGGAGCTCATTGAGGGCTATGGTGAAAAAGGATATATCCTCAGTGTAAAACTGGAAAGAAGCGTTCTGAGATACTGCATTGCCATGTGTGAATGCAACTCACAGAGTTACACGTTTCTCTTCAGTGATCAGTTTGTTTACACAGTTTTCTCGAAATCTGCAATTAGATACTTCATAGCACAATGAAGCTTATGGTTACAAAGGAAATATCCTCAGATGAAAACTAGAAAGAAGCTTTCTGAGAAACTTCTTGGTGATGTGTGAATTCATCTCACACAGTTACAATTATGTTTCTTTCAGTAGTCCATTATCACTGTCTTTGAGGAACCTGAGAAGGGCTTCTTTGGATCGCATTGAGGCCTACGCTGATAAAGGAAATTTCATCAGTTCAAAACGTGAAAGAAGCTTTCTGAGAAACTTCTTTCTTATCAGTGAGTTCATCTCACAGACTTACACCTTTGTCCTCAGGAAGCAGTTTGCTTACCCTCTCTTCGTGGAAACTGAAAAGTGATATTTGGGAGCCCATAGGGCCCCATGATGAAATGGAAATATCCTCACATATTAAATAGAGAGCTTTGTGAGAGATTAGTTTCTGATGTGTGACTTCATCACACAGAGATCCACCCTTCCCTTCTTGGAACAGTTTGCTAACACTCTTTTTTTGTTTTGTTTTGTTTTTTTGTTTGTTTTTTTGTTTTGTGTTGTTTTTTGTTTTTTTTATTATAATTTAAGTTCTAGGGTACATGTGCATAACGTGCAGGTTTGTTACATATGTATACTTATGCCATGTTGGTGTGCTGCACCCATCAACTCGTCAGCACCCATCAATTCATCATTTATATCATGTATAACTCCCCAATGCAATCCCTCCCTCCTCCCTCCTCCCCATGATAGGCCCCAGTGTGTGATGATCACCTTCCCGAGTCCAAGTGATCTCATTGTTCAGTTCCCACCTCTGAGTGAGAACATGCGGTGTTTGCTTTTCTCTTCTTGTGATAGTTTGCTAAGAATGATGGTTTCCAGCTGCATCCATGTCCCTACAAAGGACGCAAACTCATCCTTTTTTATGGCTGCATAGTATTCCATGGTGTATATGTGCCACATTTTCTTCATCCAGTCTGTCACAGATGGACATTTGGGTTGATTCCAAGTCTTTGCTATTGTGAATAGTGCCGCAATAAACATATGTGTGCATGTGTCTTTGTAGTAGACTAATTTATAATCCTTTGGGTATGTACCCAGTAGTGGGATGGCTGGGTCTTATGGTACATCTAGTTCTAGATCCTTGAGGAATTGCCACACTGTTTTCCATAATGGTTGAACTAGTTTACAAAACCACCAACAGTGTAAAAGTGTTCCTATTTCTCCACATCCTCTCCAACAACTGTTGTTTCCTGACTTCTTAATGATTGCCATTCTAACAGGTGTGAGATGGTATCTCATTGTGGTTTTGATTTGCATTTCTCTGATGGTGAGTGATGATGAGTATTTTTTCATGTGTCTGTTGGCTGTATGAATGTCTTCTTTTGAGAAATGTCTGTTCATATCCTTTGCCCACCTTTGGGTGGGATTGTTTGTTTTTTTCTCATATATTTGTTTGAGTTCTTTGTAGATTCTGGATATTAGCCCTTTGTCAGATGAATAGGTTGCAAAAACTTTCTCCCATTCTGTAGGTTGCCTGTTCACTCTGATGGTAGTTTCTTTTGCTGTGCAAAAGCTCTTTAGTTTAATTAGATCCCATTTGTCAATTTTGGCTTTTGCTGCCGTTGCTTTTGGTGTTTTAGACATGAAGTCCTTGCCCATGCCTATGTCCTGAATGGTACTACCTAGATTTTCTTCTAGGGTTTTTATGGTATTAGGTCTAACATTTAAGTCTCTAATCCATCTTGAATTAATCTTCGTATAAGGGGTAAGGAAAGGATCCAGTTTCAGCTTTCCACTTATTGCTAGAAATTTTCCCAGCACCATTTATTAAATAGGGAATCCTTTCCCCAGTTCTTGTTTCTCTCAGGTTTGTCAAAGTTCAGATGGTTGTAGATGTGTGGTATTATTTCTGAGGACTCTGTTCTGTTCCATTGGTCTATATCTCCGTTTTGGTACCAGTACCATGCTGTTTTGGTTACTGTAGCCTTGTAGTGTAGTTTGAAGTCAGGTAGAGTGACGCCTCCAGCTTTGTCCTTTTGACTTAGGATTGTCTTGGCAATGCGTGCTCTTTTTTGGTTCCATATGAACTTTAAAGCAGTTTTTTCCAATTCTGTGAAGAAACTCATTGGTAGCTTGATGGGGATGGCATTGAATCTATAAATCACCTTGGGGAGTATGGCCATTTTCACGATATTGATTCTTCCTATCCATGAGCATGGTATGTTCTTCCATTTGTTTGTGTCCTCTTTGATTTCACTGAGCAGTGGTTTGTAGTTCTCCTTGAAGAGGTCCTTTACATCCCTTGTAAGCTGGATTCCTAGGTATTTGATTCTCTTTGAAGCAATTGTGAATGGAAGTTCATTCCTGATTTGGCTCTCTGCTTGTCTGTTACTGGTGTATAAGAATGCTTGTGATTTTTGCACATTAATTTTGTATCCTGAGACTTTGCTGAAGTTGCTTATCAGCTTAAGGAGATTTTGGGCTGAGACAATGGGGTTTTCTCAATATACAATCATGTCATCTGCAAACAGGGACAATTTGACTTCTTCATTTCCTAACTGGATACCCTTGATTTCTTTCTCTTGCCTGATTGCCCTAGCCAGAACTTCCAAGACTATGTTGAATAGGATTGGTGAGAGAGGGCATCCCTGTCTTGTGCCAGTTTTCAAAGGGAATTTTTCCAGTTTTTGCCCATTCAGAATGATATTAGCTGTGGGTTTGTCATAAATAGCTCTTATCATTTTGAGGTACGTTCCACCAATACCGAATTTATTGAGGGTTTTTAGCATGAAGGGCTGTTGAATTTTGTCAAAAGCCTTTTCTGCCTCTATTGAGATAGTCATGTGGTTCTTGTCTCTGGTTCTGTTTATATGCTAGATTACGTTTATTGATTTGCGAATGTTGAACCAGCCTTGCATCCCAGGGGATGAAGCCCACTTGATGATGGTGGATAAGCTTTTTGATGTGCTGCTGAATCCGGTTTGCCAGTATTTTATTGAGAATTTTTGCATCGATGTTCATCAGGGATATTGGTCTAAAATTCTCTTTTTTTGTTGTGTCTCTGCCAGGCTTTGGTATCAGGATGATGTTGGCCTCATAAAATGAGTTCGGGAGGATTCCCTCTTTTTCTATTGCTTGGAATAGTTTCAGAAGGAATGGTACCATCTCCTCCTTGTACCTCTGGTAGAATTCAGCTGTGAATCCATCTGGTCCTGGAATTTTTTTGGTGGGTAGGCTATTAATTGTTGCCTCAATTTCATAGCCTGCTCTTGGTCTATTCAGGGATTCAACATCTTCCTGGTTTAGTCTTGGGAGAGTGTAAGTGTCCAGGAAATTATCCATTTCTTCTAGATTTTCTAGTTGATTTGCGTAGAGGCGTTTATAGTATTCTCTGATGGTTGTTTGTATTTCTGTGGGGTCGGTGGTGATATCCCCTTTATCATTTTTTATTGCGTCTATTTGATTCCTCTCTCTTTTCTTCTTTATTAGTCTTGCTAGCGGTCTGTCAATTTTGTTGATCTTTTCAAAAAACCAACTCCCGGATTCATTGATTTTTTAGAGGGTTTTTTGTGTCTCTATCTCCTTCAGTTCTGCTCTGATCTTAGTTATTTCTTGCCTTCTGCTAGGTTTTGAATGTGTTTGCTCTTGCCTCTCTAGTTCTTTTAATTGTGATGTTAGAGTGTCAATTTTAGATCTTTCCTGCTTTCTCTTGTGGGCATTTAGTGCTATAAATTTCCCTCTACACACTGCTTTAAATGTGTCCCAGAGATTCTGGTATGTTGTATCTTTGTTCTCATTGGTTTCAAATAACATCTTTATTTCCGCTTTCATTTCGTCATGTACCCAGTAGTCATTCAGGAGCAGGTTGTTCAGTTTCCATGTAGTTGAGCGGTTTTGATTGAGTTTCTTAGTCCTGAATTCTAGTTTGATTGCACTGTGGTCTGAGAGACAGTTTGTTATAATTTCTGTTCTTGTACATTTGCTGAGGAGTGCTTTACTTCCAATTATGTGGTCAATTTTGGAATAAGTGCGATGTGGTGCTGAGAAGAATGTATATTCTGTTGATTTGGGGTGGAGAGTTCTATAGATGTCTATTAGGTCTGCTTGGTGCAGAGATGAGTTCAATTCCTGGATATCCTTGTTAACTTTCTGTCTCGTTGATCTAATGTTGACAGTGGAGTGTTGAAGTCTCCCATTATTATTTTATGGGAGTCTAAGTCTCTTTGTAAGTATCTAAGGACTTGCTTTATGAATCTGGGTGCTCCTTTATTGGGTGCATATATATTTAGGAGGGTTAGCTCTTCCTGTTGAATTGATCCCTTTACCATTATGTAATGGCCTTCTTTGTCTCTTTTGATCTTTGATGGTTTAAAGTCTGTTTTTTCTGAGAGTAGGATTGCAACCCCTGCTTTTTTTTGTTCTCCATTTGCTTGGTAGATCTTCCTCCATCCCTTTATTTTGAGCCTATGTATGTCTCTGCATGTGAGATGGGTCTCCTGAATACAGCAGACTGACTGGGACTTGACTCTTTATCCAGTTTGCCAGTCTGAGTCTTTTAATTGGAGCTTTTAGTCCATTTACATTTAAGGTTAATATTGTTATGTGTGAACTTGATCCTGTCATTATGATATTAACTGGTTATTTTGCTCGTTAGTTGATGCAGTTTCTTCCTAGCCTCGATGGTCTTTACATTTTGGCATGTTTTTGCAATGGCTGGGACCGGTTGTTCCTTTCCATGTTTAGGGCTTCTTTCAGGGTCTCTTGTAAGGCAGGCCTGGTGGTGACAAAATCTCTAAGCATTTGCTTATCTGTAAAGGATTTTATTTCTCCTTCACTGATGAAACTTAGTTTGGCTGGATATGAAATTCTGGATTGAAAATTCTTTTCTTTAAGAACGTTGAATATTGGCCCCCACTCTCTTCTGGCTTGGAGAGTTTCTGCCGAGAGATCTGCTATTAGTCTGATGGGCTTCCCTTTGTGGGTAACCCGACCTTTCTCTCTGGCTGCCCTTAAGATATTTTCCTTCATTTCAACTTTGGTGAATCTGGCAATTATGTGTCTTGGAGTTGCTCTTCTGGAGGAGTATCTTTGTGGCGTCCTCTGTATTTCCTGAATTTGAATGTTGGCCTGCCCTACTAGGTTGGGGAAGTTCTCCTGAATGATATCCTGAAGAGTGTTTTCCAACTTGGTTCCATTTCCCCCCTCACTTTCAGGCACCCCAATCGGACGTAGATTTGGTCTTTTTACATAATCCCATACTTCTTGCAGGCTTTGTTCATTTCTTTGTCTTCTTTTTTCTTTTGGTTTCTCTTCTCGCTTCATTTCATTCATTTGATCCTCAATCGCTGATACTCTTTCTTCCAGTTGATCGAGTTGGTTACTGAAGCTTGTGTATTTGTCACGTATTTCTCGTGTCATGTTTTTCATCTCTGCCATTTCGTTTATGATCTTCTCTGCATTAATTAGTCTAGCTGTCAATTCTTCCACTCTTTTTTCAAGATTTTTACTTTCTTTGCGCTGGGTACATAATTCCTCCTTTAGCTCTGAGAAGTTTGATGGACTGAAGCTTTCTTCTCTCCTCTCGTCCAAGTCATTCTCTGACCAGCTTTGATCCGTTGCTGGCGATGGGCTGCGCTCCTTTGCAGGGGGAGATGCGCTCTTATTTTTGGAATTTCCAGCTTTTCTGCCCTGCTTCTTCCCCATCTTTGTGGTTTTATTTGTCTCTGGTCTTTGATGATGGTGACGTACTGATGGGGTTTTGGTATAGGTGTCCTTCCTGTTTGATAGTTTTGCTTCTGACAGTCAGAAGGACTGTCTGTTGGTCTGTTGGAGATTGCTTGAGGTCCACTCCAGACCTGTTTGCCTGCGTATCAGCAGCAGAGGTTGCCGAAGATAGAATATTGCTGAACAGCGAGTGTACCTGTCTGACTCCTCCTTTGGAAGTTTCCTCTCAGGGGTATACTCCACCCTGTGAGGTGTGGGGTGTCAGACTGCCCCTAGTGGGGGATGTCTCCCAGCTAGGCTACTCAGGGGTCAGGGACCCACCTGAGCAGGCAGTCTGTCCGTTCTCAGATCTCAACCTCCGCGTTGGGAGATCCACGGCTCTCCCCAAAGCTGTCAGACAGAGTCGTTCGCGTCTGCAGCGGCCCCCGCTGCTTCCCCTGTTGGTCTTCAGCTGTGCCCTGTCCCCAGAGGTGGAGACTACAGAGACAGGAAGGCTTCCTTGAGTTGCTGTGAGCCCCACCCAGTTCGAGGTTCCCAGCGGCTTTGTTTACCTACTTAAGCCTCAGCAATGGCGGGTGCCCCTCCCCCAGCCTAGCTGCTGCCTTGCGGATAGATCGCCGCAGACTGCTGTGTTAGCAGTGAGGGAGGCTCCGTGGGCGTGGGACCGTCCCGGCCAGGTGTGGGATATATTCTCCAGGTGTGCCTGTCTGCTTAAAGCACAGTATTGGGGTGGGAGTTACCCGATTTTCCAGGTGTTGTGTGTCTCAGTTCCCCTGGCTAGGAAAACGGATTCCCTTCCCCCCTGGCTTCCAGGTGAGGCGATGCCTCGCCCTGCTTCAGCTTACGCTGGTCAGGCTGCAGCAGCTGACCAGCACCGAATTTCCGGCACTCCCTAGTGAGATGACCCCAGTACCTCAGTTGAAAATGCAGAAATCACCGGTCTTCTGTGTCGCTCGCGCTGGGAGTTGGAGACTGGAGCTGTTCCTATTCAGCCATCTTGCTCCGCCCCAAGAAGTTTCTAAGCAAGCTTCTTTCTAGTTTTCATCTGAGGATAGTTCATTTGTCACCGTAAGTTTCATTGCGCTATGAAGTATCTAAATGCAGATTTCCAGAAAACTGTGTTAACAAACTGATCACTGAAGAGAAACGTGTAAATCTGTGAGTTGCATTCACACATGGCAATGCAGTTTCTCAGAAGGCTTCTTTCCAGTTTTAATCTGAGGATATTTCCTTTTTCACCATAGCCCTCAATGATCTCCCAGATATCACTTTGCAGAAACCACGACAACAGTGTTAGCAAACTGTTCAAAGAAGGGAAGGGTGGAACTCTGTGTGATGAAGTCACACATCAGAAAGCAACCTCTCAGAAATCTTCTCTCTAGTTTTTATGTGAGGATACTTCATTTTTCACCCTGGGACCGTATGGCCTCCCAAATATCACTTTGCAGAATCCACGACAACAGTGTCAGCAAAGTGTTCCAAGAAGGGAAGGGTGGAACTCTCTGTGATGAAGTCACACATCAGAAAGCAGTCCCTCAGATAGCTTCTCTGCAGTTATTATATGAGGATACTTCCTTTTTCATCATCGGCCCCTATGGGTTCCCAAATATCACTTTGCAGAATCCACGACGACAGTGTTAGCAATCTGTTCCAAGAAGGGAAGGGTGGAATTCTGTGTGATGAAGTCACACAACAGAAAGCAATCTGCTTAGAAAGCTTCTCTCTACTTATTATGTGAGGATATTTTCTTTTTCACCATGGGCCCCTATGGGCGCCCAAATATCACTTTGCAGTTTCCATGAAAAGAGTGTTAACAAACTTCTTCCTGCGGTCTAAGTGGTAAGTCTCTGAGATGACCTCACTGATCAGAAAGAAGTTTGTCAGAAAGCTTCTTTCACGTTTTGAACTGATGAAATTTCCTTTATCAGTGTAGCCCTCAATGCGATCCAAAGAAGCCCTTCTCAGGTTCCTCAAAGACAGTGTTAATTGACTGCTCCATGAAACATAAGTGTAACTCTGTGAGATGAATTCATACATAACCAAGAGGTTTCTAGGAAGGCTTATTTCTAATTTTCATCTGAGGATATTTCCTTTGTCTCCGTAAGCTTCATTGCGCTAGGAAGTATCTAATTGCAGATTTCCCGAAAACTGTGTTAATAAAATGAACACTGAAGGGAAACCTGTAACTCTGAGTTGCATTCCCACATGGCAATGCAGTTTCTCAGTATGCTTCTTTTCAGTTTTAATCTGAGGATATTTCCATTTTCACCTGTAGCCCTCAATGAGCTCCCAAATATCACGTTGCAGAATCCATGACAACAGGGTTAGCAAACTGTTCCAAGATGGGAAGGGTGGAACTCTGTGTGAGGAAGTCACACATCAGAAAGCAATCTCTCAGAAAGCTTCTGTCTAGTTTTTATGTGAGGTTACTTCCTTTTTCAACCTGTTCCCCAATCGGCTCCCAAATATCACAGTTGCAGAATCCACGACAACAGTGTTAGCAAACTGTCCCAAGAAGGGAAGCGTGGAACTCTGTGTGATGAGGTCACACATCAGAAAGCAATCTCTCAGATAGCTTTTCTCTAGTTATTATGAGACTATATTTCCTTTTTCACCATGGGCCTCTTTGGTCTCCTAAATATCACTTTGCAGTTTCCACGAAAAGAGTGTTAGCCAACTGCTTCCTGAGGTCTAAGTTGTAAGTCTGTGAGATGAACTCACTGATCAGAAAGAAGTTTCTCAGAAAGCTTCTTTCAGGTTTTGAACAGATGAAATTTCCATTATCAATGTAGGCATCAATGCGACCCAACGAAGTCCTTCTCAGTTTCCTCAAGGATGGTGTTAATGGACTGCTCCATGACACATAAGTGTAACTCTATGATATGAATTCCCACATCACCAAGAAGTTTCCAAGAAAACTTCTTTTAGTTTTCATCTGAGGATATTTCCTTTGTCACCATAAGCTTCATTGCGCTATGAAGTATCTAATTGCAGATTTCCAGAAAACTGTGTTAACAAACTCATCCCTGAAGGGAAACGTGTAACTCTGTGAGTTGCATTCGCACATGGCAATGCAGCTTCTAAGAAGGCGTCTTTCCAGTTTTAATCTGAGGATACTTCCTTTTTCACCATAGCCCTCAATGAGCTCCCAAATATCACTTTGCAGAATCCACGACAACAGTGTTAGCAAACAGTTCCAAGAAGGGAAGGTTGGAACTCTGTTTGATGAAGACACACACAAGAAAGCAATCTCTCAGAAAGCTTCGCTCTGGTTTTTATTTGAGGATACTTCCTTATTCACCCTGGGCGCCTCTTGGCTCCCAAATATCCCATTGCAGTTTCCACGAAAGGAGTGTTAGGAAACTGCATCCTGAGGTCTAAGATGTAGGTCTGTGACATGAACTCACTGATCAGAAAGAAGTTTCTCAGAAACGTTCTTTCACGTTTTGAAGTGATGAAATTTCCTTTATCAGCGTCGGCCTCAATGCGATCCAAAGAAGCCCTTCTCAGGTTCCTCAAAGACAGTGTTAATGGACTGCTCCACGAAACATAAGTGTAACTCTGTGAGATGAATTCAGACATCGCCAAGAAGGTTCTAGTAAAGCTTCTTTCTAGTTTTCATCTGAGGATATTTCCTTTGTCACCGTAAGCTTCATTGCGCTATGAAGTATCTAATTGGAGATTTCCAGAAAACTGTGTTAACAAACTGATGACTGAAGAGAAACGAGTAACTCTGTGAGATGCATTCACACATGGCAATGCAGTTTCTCAGAAGGCTTCTTTCCAGTTTTAATCTGAAGATATTTCCTTTTTCACCAGAGCCCTTAATGAGCTCGCAAATATCACTTTGTGGAATCCACGACAAGAGAGTTAGCAAACGATTCCAAGAAGGGAAGGGTGGAACTCTGTTTGATGAACTCACACATCAGAAAGCAATCTCTCAGAAAGCTTCTCTCTAGTTATTAAGTAAGGATATTTCCTTTTTCACCATGGGCCCCTATTGGCTCCCAAATATCAGTTTGCAGTTTCCACAAAAAGAGTGTTAGCAATCGGCTTACTGAGTTCTAAGTTGTAGGTCTCTGAGATGAACTCACTGATTAGAAGAAGTTTCTCAGAAAGCTTCTTTCACGTTTTGAACTGATGAAACTTCCTTTATCAACGTCGGCCTCATTGCGATCCAAAGAAGCCCTTTTCAGGTTCTTAAAAGACAGTGTAAATGGACTGCTCCACGAAACATAAATGTAACTCTGTGAGATGAATTCATGCATCACCTAGAAATTTCTAGGAAAGTTTGTTTCTGGTTTTCTTTTGAGGATATTCCCTTTGTCACCATAAGATTCATTGGGCTATGGATTATCTATCTGCAGATTTCCAGAAAACTGTGTTAACAAACTGATCACTGAAGAGAAACGTGTAACTCTGTGAGTTGCATTAACACACGGCAATGCACTTTATCAGAGGGCTTCGTCCAGTTTAAATCTGAGGATATTTCCTTTTTCACCATAGCCCTCAATGGGCTCCCAAATATCACTTTGCAGAATCCACGACAACAGTGTTAACAAACTGTTCCAAGAAGGGAAGGGTGGAACTCTGTTTGATAAAGTCACATACCGGAAAGCAATCTCTCAGAAACGCTCTCTCTAGTTCTTATGTGAGGATACTTCTTTTTTAACCATGGGTCCCTATGGGCTCCCAAATATCACTTTGCAGAATCCATGACAACAGTGTTAGTCAACTGTTCTAGAAGAAGGGAAGTGTGGAACTCTGTGTGATGAATTCACACATGAGAAAGCAATCTCTCAGAAAGCTTCTCTCTAGTTATTATGTGAGGATATTTCCTTTTTCACCATGGGCCCCTATGGGCTCCCAAATATCACTTTGCATATAACATGAAAAGAGTGTTAGGAAACTGCTTTGAGGTCTAAGTTGTAAGTCTGAGAGATGAACTCACTGATCAGAAAGAAGTTTCTCAGAACGCTTCTTTCACGTTTTGAACTGATGAAATTACCTTTATCAGCGTAGGCCTCAATGCGATCCAAAGAAGCCCTTCTCAGGTTCCTCAAAGACAGTGTTAATGGACTGCTCCACGAAACATAAGTGTAACTCTGTGAGGTGAATTCACACATCACCAAGAAGGTTCTAGGAAAGCTTCTTTCTAGTTTTCATCTGTGGATATTTCCTTTGTCACTGTAAGCTTCATTGCTCTATGAAGTATATAATTGCAGATTTCCAGAAAACTGTGTTAACAAACTAGTCACTGAAGAGAAAAATGTAATTCTGTGAGTTGCATTCACACATGGCAATGCAGTTTCTCAGAAGGCTTCTTTCCAGTTTTAATCTGAGGATATTTCCTTTTTTACCATAGCCCTCAATGAGCTCCCAAATATCACTTTGCAGAATCCATGACAACAGTGTTAGAAAACTGTTCCAAGAAGGGAAGGGTGGAACTCTGTGTGATGAAGTGACATATTGGACAGCAATCCTTCAGAAAGCTTCTTTCTAGTTATTATATGAGGATACTTCCTTTTTCACCATGGGGCCCTATGGGCTCCCAAATAACACTTTGCAGAATCCACGACAACAGTGTTAGCAAACTGTTTCAAGAAGGGAAGAGTGGAACTCTGTGTGATGAAGTCACACATCAGAAAGCAATCTGTCAGAAAGCTTCTCTCTAGTTATTATGTGAGGATATTTCCTTTTTCACCATGGGCCCCTATGAGCTCCGAAATATCACTTTGCAGAATCCATGACAACAGGGTTAGCACACTCTTCACAGAAGGGAAAGGTGGAACTCTGTGTAATGAACTCACACATCAGAAAGCAATCTCTCAGAAAGCTTATCTCTAGTTATTATGTGAGGTTATTTGGTTTTTCACCATGGGACCCTATGGGCTCCCAAATATCACTTTGCAGTTTCCACGAAAAGAGCGTTAGCAAACTGCTTCCTGAGGTCTAAGTTGTAAGTCTGCGAGATGAACTCACTGTACAGAACGAAGTTTCTCAGAAAGCTTCATTCACGTTTTCAACTGATGAAATTTACTTTATCAGCGTAGGTCTCAATAGGATACAAAGAATGCCTTCTCAGATTCCTCAAAGACAGTGTTAATGGACTGCTCCATGAAACATAAGTATAACTCTGTGAGATGAATTCACACATCACCAAGAAGTTTCTAAGAACGCTTCTACCTAGTATTCATCTGAGGATATCTCCTTTGTCAACGTAAGCTTCATTGCGCTATGAAGTATCTAATTGCAGATTTCCAGAAAACTGTGTTAACAAACTGATCACTGAAGAGAAACGTGTAACTCTGTGAGTTGCATTCGCACATGGCAATGCAGTTTCTCACAAGGCTTCTTTCCAGTTTTAATCTGGGGATATATCCTTTTTCACCTTAACCCTCAATGGGCTCCCAAATATCGCATTGCAGAATCCACGACAACAGTGTTAGCAAACTGTTCCAAGAAAGGAAGGGTGGAACTCTGTGTGATGAAGTCACATATCCGAAAGCAATCTCTCAGAAAGCTTCCCTCTAGTGTTAATGTGACTATACTTCCTTTTTCACCCTGGGCCCCTATCGGCTCCCAAATATCTCTTTGCAGAATCCTCGACAACAGTGTTAGCAAACTGTTCCAAGAAGGGAAGGGTTAAAATCTGTGTGATGAAGTCACACATCAGAAAGCAATCTCTCAGAAAGTTTCTCTCTAGTTATTATGTGAGGATATTTCCTTTTTCAGCATGGGCCCCTATGGGCTCCGAAATATCACTTTTCAGTTTCGACGAAAAGAGTGTTAGCAAACTGCTTACTGAGGTCTAAGTTGTAAGTCTGTGAGATGCACTCACTGATCAGACAGGAGTATCTCAGAAAGCTTCTTTCCCGTTTTGAACTGACGAAATTTCCTTTATAGCGTAGGCCTCAATGTGATTCAAAGAAGCTCTGCTCAGGTTCCCCAAAGACAGTGTTAACGGACTGCTCCACGAAACAAAAATGTAACACTCTGAGTTGAATTCACACATCACCAAGAAGTTTCTAAGAAAGGTTCTTTCTAGTATACATCTGAGGATATTTCCTTTGTCACCGTAAGCTTCACTGCGCTATGAAGTATCTAATTGAAGATTTCCAGAAAACTGTGTTAACAAATTGATCACTGAAGAGAAACGTGTAACTCTGTGAGTTGCATTCACACACGGCAATGCACTTTCTCAGAAGGCTTCTTTCCAATTTTAATCTGAGGATATTTCTTTTTTCACCATAGCTCTCAATGAGCTCCCAAATATCACTTTGCAGAATCCACGAAAACAGTGTTAGCAAACTGTCCCAAGAAGGGAGGGTGGAACTCTCTGTGATGAACGCATACATCAGAAAGCAATCTCTCAGAAAACTTCTCTCTGGTTATTGTGTGAGGATATTTCCTTTTTCACCATGGGCCCCTAGGGCCTTCCAAATATCACTTTGCAGTTTCCACGAAAAGAGTGTTAGCAAACTGCTTCCTGAGGTCTAAGTTGCAAACCTGTGAGATGAACTCACTGATCAGAGAGAAGTTTCTCAGAAACCTTCTTTCAAGTTGCGAACTGATGAAATTTCCTTTATCATCATCGGCCTCAATGCGATCCAAAGAAGCCCTTCTCAGTTTCCTCAAAGACAGTGTTAATGGACTGCTCCACGAAACATAAGTGTAACTGTGTGAGATGAATTCACACATCACCAAGAAGTTACTAAGAAAGCTTCTTTCTACTTTTCATCTGAGGACATTTCCTTTGTCACCGTAAGCTTATTACGCTATGAAGCATCTAATTGCAGATTTCCAGAAAACTTGTTAACAAACTGGTCACTGAAGAGAAACGTGTAACTCTGTGAGTTACATTCACACATGGCAATGCAGTTTCTCAGAAGACTTCTTTCCAGTTTTAATCTGAGGATATTTCCTTTTTCACCATAGCCCTCAATGAGCTCCCAAATATCACTTTGCAGAATCCACGACAACAGTGTTAGCAAACTGTTCCAAGAAGGGAAGGGTGGAACTCTGTGTGATGAAGTCACATATCAGAAAGCAATCTCTCAGAAAGCTTCTCTCTAGTTCTTATGTGAGGATACTTCTTTTTTCACCATGGGCCGCTATGGGCTCCCAAACATCAGTTTGCAGAATCCACGACCACAGTGTTAGCAAACTCTTCCAAGAAGGGAACGGTGGAACTCTGTATGATGAAGTAACACATCAGAAAGCAATCTCTCAGAAAGCTTCTCTCTAGTTATTATGTGAGGATATTTCCTTTTTCACCATGGGCCCATAAGGGCTCCCAAATATCACTTTGCAGTTTCG
Organism: Rhinopithecus roxellana; assembly: GCF_007565055.1. NCBI lineage: Eukaryota > Metazoa > Chordata > Mammalia > Primates > Cercopithecidae > Rhinopithecus > Rhinopithecus roxellana. Next base: position 27,966,166 of record NC_044564.1, read on the forward strand.
ACGAAAAGAGTGTTAGCAATCGGCTTCCTGAGGTCTAAACTGTAGGTCTGTGAGATGAGCTCACTGATCAGAAAGAAGTTTCTCAGAAAGCTTCTATCACGTTTTGAAGTGATGAAATTTCCTTTATCAGCATAGGCCTCATAGCGATCCAAAGAAGACCTTATCAGGTTCCTCAAAGACAGTCTTAATGGACTGCTCCACGAAACATAAATGTAACTCTGTGGGATGAATTCCACATCACCAAGAAGTTTCTAAGAAAGCTTCTTTCTAGTTTTCATCTGAGGATATTTCCTTTGTCACCGTAAGCTTCATTTTGCTATGGAGTATCATATTGCAGATTTCCAGAGAAGTGTGTTAACAAACTGATCACTGAAGAGAAACAAGTAACTCTGTGAGTTGCATTCACACATGGCAATGCAGTTTCTCAGAAGGCTTCTTTCCAGTTTTAATCTGAGGGTATTTCCTTTTTCGCCATAGCCCTCAATGAGCTCCCAAATATCACTTTGCAGAATTCACGACAACAGTGTTAGCAAACTGTTCCAAGAAGGGAAGTGTGGAACTCTGTGTGATGAAGTCACACATCACAAAACAATCTCTCAGAAAGCTTCACTCTAGTTTTTATGTGAGGATACTTCCTTTTTCACCATGGGCTCTATAGGCTCCCAAATATCACTTTGCAGAATCTACCACAACAGTGTTAGCAAACTGTTCCAAGAAGGGAAAGGTGGAACTCTGTGAGATGAAGTCAAATATCAGAAAGCAATCTCACAGAAAGATTCTCTCTAGATATTATGTGAGGATATTTCCTTTTTGACCAATGGCCCCAATGGGCTCCCAAATATCACTTTGCAGTTTAAACGAAAAGAGAGTTAGCAAACTGCTTCCTAAGGTCTAAGTTGTAAGTCTGTGAAATGAACTCACTAATCAGGGAGAAGTTTCTCAGAAAGCTTCTTTCACGTTTTGAACTGATGAAATTTCCTTTAACAGCGTAGGCCTCAATGCGATCTATAGAAGCCCTTCTAAGTTTCCTCAAAGACAGTGTTAATGGACTGCTCCACGAACCTTAAGTGTAACTCTGTGAGATGAATTCACACATCACCAAGACGTTTCTCAGAAAGCTTCTTTCTAGTTTTCATCTGAGGATATTTCCTTTCTCACCGTAAGCTTCATTGTGCTATGAATTATCTAATTGCAGATTTCCAGAAAACTGTGTTAACAAACTGATCACTGAAAAGAAATGTGTAACTCTGTGAGTTGCATTCACACATGGCAATGCAGTTTCTCAGAAGGCTTCTTTCCAGTTTTAATCTGAGGATATTTCCTTTTTCACCATAGCCCTCAATGAGCTTCCAGATATCACTTTGCAGAAACCACGACAACAGTGTTAGCAAACTGTTCAAAGACGGGAAGGGTGGAATTCTGTGTGATGAAGTCACACATCAGAAAGCAATCTCTCAGAAAGCTTCTCTCTAGTTTTTATGTGAGGATACTTCCTTTTTCACCCTGGGACCGTATGGCCTCCCAAATATCACTTTGCAGAATCCACGACGACAGTGTTAGAAACTGTTCCAAGATTGGAAGTGTGGAATTATGTGTGATGAAATCAGACATCAGAAAGCAATCTCTCAGAAAGCTTCTCTCTCGTTATTATTTGAGAATACTTCCTTTTTCACCATTTGCCCCATGGGGTCCCAAATATCACTTTGCAGAATCCACGACAACAGTGTTAGCAAACTGTTCCAAGAAGGGAAGGCTGGAATTCTGTGTGATGAAGTCACACATCAGAAAGCAATCTCTCAGAAAGCTTCTCTCTAGTTATTATGTGAGGATATTTCCTTTTTCACCATGGGCCCCTATGGGCTCCCAAATATCACTTTGCAGTTTGCACGAAAAGAGTGTTAGCAAACTTCTTCCTGACGTCTAATTTGTAAGTCTGTGAGATGCACTCACTGATCAGAAAGGAGTATCTCAGAAAGCTTCTTTCACGTTTTGAACTGACGAAATTTCCTTTATAGCGTAGGCCTCAATGCGATCCAAACAAGCTCTGCTCAGGTTCCCCAAAGACAGTGTTAACGGACTGCTCCACGAAACAGAAATGTAACACTCTGAGTTGAATTCACACATCACCAAGAAGTTTCTAAGAAAGGTTCTTTCTAGTATTCATCTGAGGATATTTCCTTTGTCACCGTAAGCTTCATTGCGCTATGAAGTATCTAATTGCAGATTTCCAGAAAACTGTGTTAACAAATTGATCACTGAAGAGAAACGTGTAACTCTGTGAGTTGCATTCACACACGGCAATGCACTTTCTCAGAAGGCTTCTTTCCAATTTTAATCTGAGGATATTTCTTTTTTCACCATAGCTCTCAATGAGCTCCCAAATATCACTTTGCAGAATCCACGAAAATAGTGTTAGCAAACTGTTCCAAGAAGGGAGGGTGGAACTCTCTGTGATGAACGCATACATCAGAAAGCAATCTCTCAGAAAACTTCTCTCTGGTTATTGTGTCAGGATATTTCCTTTTTCACCATGGGCCCCTAGTGGCTCCCAAATATCACTTTGCAGTTTCCACGAAAAGACTGTTAGCAAACTGCTTCCTGAGGTCTAAGTTGCAAGCCTGTGAGATGAACTCACTGATCAGAGAGAAGTTTCTCAGAAAGCTTCTTTCACGTTGCGAACTGATGAAATTTCCTTTATCAGCGTCGGCCTCAGTGCGATCCAAAGAAGCCCTTCTCAGTTTCCTCAAAGACAGTGTTAATGGACTGCTCCACGAAACATAAGTGTAACTGTGTGAGATGAATTCACACATCACCAAGAAGTTTCTAAGAAAGCTTCTTTCTAGTTTTCATCTGAGGATATTTCCTTTGTCACCGTAAGCTTCATTACGCTATGAAGCATCTAATTGCAGATTTCAAGAAAACTTGTTAACAAACTGGTCACTGAAGAGAAACGTGTAACTCTGTGATTTGCATTCACACATGGCAATGAAGTTTCTCAGAAGGCTTCTTTCCAGTTTTAATCTGAAGATATTTCCTTTTTCACCATAGCCCTCAATGAGCTCCCAAATATCACTTTGTAGAATCCACGACAACTGTGTTAGCAAACTGTTCCAAGAAGGGAAGGGTGGAACTCTGTGTGATGAAGTCACATATCAGAAAGCAATCTCTCAGAAAGCTTCTGTCTAGTTTTTATGTGAGGATACTTCCCTTTTCTCCATGGGCCCCTATGGGCTCCAGAATATCACTTTGCAGAATCCACGACAACAGTGTTAGCAAACTGTTCCAAGAAGGGAAGGGTGGAACTCTGTGTGATGAAGTCACACATCAGAAATCAATCTATCAGAAAGCTTCTCTCTACTTATTATGTGAGGATACTTTCCTTTTCACCATAGCCCTCAATGAGTTCTCAAACATCACTTTGCAGAATAAAGGACAACAGTTTTTTGCATTCCCACATGGCAATCCAGTTTCAAAGAAGGCTTCTTTCCAGTTTTCATCAGAGGATATTTCCTTTTTCACAGTAGTCCTCAATGGGCTCCCAAATACCACTTTGCAGAATGCACGACAACAGTGTTAGCAAACTGTTCCAAATAGGGAATGGTGGAACTCTGTGTGATGAAATCACACATCAGAAAGCAATCTCTCAGAAAGCTTCTCTCTAGTTATTATGTGAGGATATTTCCTTTTTCACTACAGGCCCCTAAGGGCTCCCAAATATCACTTTGCAGTTTCCCCGAAAAGAGTGTTAGCAAACTGCTTCCTGAGGTCTAAGATGTAAGTCTGTGAGATGAACTCACTGATCAAAAAGAAGTTTCTCAGAAAGCTTCTTTCACGTTTTGAACTGATGAAATTTCCCCTATCAGCGTAGGCCTCAATGCGATCAATGGAAGCCCTTCTCAGGTTCATCAAAGACAGTGTTAATGAACTGCTCCACGAAACATAAGTGTAACTCTGTGAGGTGAATTCACACATCACCAAGAAGTTTCTAAGAAAGCTTCTTTCTAGTTTTCATCTGAGGATATTTCCTTTGTCACCGTAAGCTTCATTGCGCTGTGAAGTATCTAATTGCAGATTTCCAGAAAACTGTGTTAACAAACTGATCACTGAAGAGAAACGTGTGACTCTGTGAGTTGCATTCACACATGACAATGCATCTTCTCAGAAGGCTTCTTTCTAGTTTTAATCTGAGGATATTTCCTTTTTCACCATAACCGTCAATGAGCTCCAAAATATCACTTTGCAGAATCCACGAAAATAGTGTTAGCAAACTGTTCCAAGAAGGGAAGGGTGGAACTCTGTGTGATGAAGTTACTTATCCGAAAGCAAACTCTCAGAAAGCTTCTCTCTAGTTTTTAGATGAGGATATTTCGTTTTTCACCCTGTGCCCCTATGGGCTCCCAAATATTGCTTTGCAGAATTCACGACATAAGTGGTAGCAAACTTTTCCAACAAGGTAAGGGTGGAATTCTGTATGATGAAGTCACATGTCAGAAAGCAATCTCTAAGAAATCTTCTCTCTAGTTTTTATGTGAGGATACTTCCTTTTCCACCATGGGCCCCTGAGGGCTCCCAAATATCACTTTGCAGAATCCACGAAAACAGTGAGGGCAAACTGTTCCTAGAAAGGAAGGGTGGAACTCTGTGTGATGAAGTCACACATCAGAAAGAAATCTCTCAGAAAGCTTCTCTCTAGTTATTATGTGAGGATATTTCCTTTTTCACCATGGGCCGCTATGGGCTCCCAAATATCACTTTGCAGTTTCCACGAAAAGAGTGTTAGCAAACTACTTCCTGAGGACTAAGTTGTAAAACTGTGAGATTAATTCACTGATCAGAAAGAAGTTTCTCAGAAACCTTCTTTCACATTTTGAGCTGACAAAATTTCCTTTATCAGCGTAGGCCTCAATGCGATGCAAAGTAGCCCTTCTCAGGTTTCTCAAAGACAGTCTTAAAGGACTTATCCACGAAACATAATGTGTAACTCTGTGAGATGAATTCACCCATCAACAAGAAGTTTCTAAGAAAGCTTCTTTCTAGTTTTCATCTGAGGATATTTCCTTTGTCACCCTAAGCTTCATTGCGCTATGAGGGATCTAACTGCAGATTTCCAGAATACTGTATTAACAAACTGATCAATGAAGAGAAACGTGTAACTCTGTGAGTTGCATTCACACAGGGCAATGCAGATTCTCAGAAGGCTTCTTTCCAGTTTTAACCTGAGGATATTTCCTTTCTCACCATAGCCCTCAAAGAGCTCCCAAATAGCACTTTGCGGAATCCATGACAACAGTGTTAGCAAACTGTTCCAAGAAGGGAAGGGTAGAACTCTGTATGATGAAGTCACACATCAGAAAGCAATCTCTCAGAAAGCTTCTCTCTATTTATTGTGTGAGGATATTTCCTTTTTCACCATGGGCCCCTAAGGGCTCCCAAATATCACTTTGCAGTTCTCACGAAAAGAGTGTTAGTAAACTGCTTCCTGAGGTGTAAGTTGTAAGTCTGTGAGGTGAACTCACTGATCAGAAAGAAGTTTCTCAGAAAGCTCCTTTCACGTTTTGAACTGAAGAAATTTCCTTTATCAGCATAGGCCTCATAGCCATCCAAGGAAGCCCTTCTCAGGTTCCTGAAAGACAGCGTTAATGGACTGCTCCATGAAACATAAGTGTAACTCTGTGAGATGAATTCACACATCACCAAGAAGATTCAACGAAATCTTCTTTCTAGTTTTCATCTGAGGATATTTCCTTTGTCACCGTAAGCTTCATTGCGCTTTGAGGGATCTTACTGCAGATTTCCATAAAAATGTGTTAACAAACTGATCACTGAAGAGAAACGTGTAACTCTGTGAGTTGCATTCACACAGAGCAATGGAGATACTCAGAAGGCTTCTTTCCAGTTTTAATCTGAGATATTTCCATTCTCACCATAGCCCTCAATGAGCTCCCAAATATCACTTTCAGAATCCAGGACAACAGTGTTAGCAAACTGTTCCAAGAAAGGAACGGTGGAACTCTGTGTGATGAAATCCCACATCAGAAAGCAATCTCGCAGAAATCTTCTCTCTAGTTATTATGTGAGGATATTTCCTTTTACACGATGGGCCCCTATGGGCTCCGAAATATCACTTTTCAGTTTCCACGAAAAGAGGGTTAGCGAACTGCTTCCTGAGGTCTACGTTGGAAGTCTGTTGGATGAACTCACTGATCAGAAAGAAGATTCTCAGAAAGCTTCTTTAACGTTTTGAAGTGATGAAATTTCCTTTATCAGCGTAGGCCTCAATGCGATCCAAAGAATCCCTTCTCAGGTTCCTCAAAGACAGTGTTAATGGACTGCTCCACGAAACATAAGTGTAACTCTGTGAGATGAATTCACACATCACCAGGCAGTTTCTAAGAAAGCTTCTTCCTAGTTTTCATCTGTGGATATATCCTTTGTCACCGTAAGCTTCATTGCGCTATGAAGTGTCTAATTGCAGATTTCCAGAAAACTGTGTTAACAAACTGATCACTGAAGAGAAACTTGTAACTCTGAGAGTTGCATTCACACATGGCAATGCTGTTTCTCATAAGGCTTCTTTTCAGTTTTAATCTGAGGATATTTCCTTTTTCACCATAGCCTTCAATGGGCTCCCAAATATCACTTTGCAGAATCCACGACAACAGTGTTAGTAAACTGTTCCAAGAAGGGAAGGGTGGAACTCTGTGTGATGAATTCACATATCGGAAAGCAATCTCTCAGAAAGCTTTCCTCTAGCTTTTATGTGAGGATATTTCCTTTTTCACCATTGGCCGCTATGGGCTCCCAAATATCACTTTGCAGTTTCCACGAAAAGAGTGTTAGCAAACAGCTTCCTGAGGTATAAGATGTAAGTCTGTGAGATGAACTCATTGATTAGAAAGAAGTTTCCAGAAAGTTTCTTTCACGTTTTGAACTGATGAAATTTCTTTTATCAGCGTAGGCCTCAATGCGATCCAAAGAAGTCCTTCTCAGGTTCCTCAAAGACAGTGTTAATAGACTGCTCAAAGTCACATAAGTGTAACTCTGTGAGATGAATTCACACATCACCAAGAAGTTACTCAGAAAGCTTCTTTCTAGTTTTCATCTGAGGGTATTTCCTTTGTCACAGTAGGGTTCATTGCACTATGAAGTATCTTATTGCAGATTTCCAGAAAACTGTGTTAACACACTGATCACTGAAGAGAAACGTGTAACTCTGTGAGTTGCATTCACACATGGCAATGCAGTTTCTCAGAAGGCTTCTGTCCACTTTTAATCTGAGGATATTTCCTTGTTCACCATAGCCCTCAATGAGCTCCCAAACATCACTTTGCAGAATCCACAACAACAGTGTTAGCAAACTCTTCCAAGAAGGGAAGGGTGGAACTCTTTGTGATGAAGTCACATATCACCAAGCATTCTCTTAGAAAGCTTCTCTCTAGTTCTTATGTGAGGGTACTTCTTTTTTCTCCCTGGGGCCCTAAGGGCTCCCAAATATCACTTTGCAGAATACACGACAAGAGTGTTATCAAACTCTTCCAAGAAGGGAGGGTGGAACTCTGTGTGATGAAGTCACACATCGGAAAGAAATCTCTGAGAAAGTTTCTCTCTAGTTTTTTTTGTGGGGATACTTCCTTTTTGACCATGGGCCCCTATGGGCTCCCAAATATCACTTTGCAGAATCCACGACAACAGTGTTAGCAAACTGTTCCAGAAGGGAAGGGTGGAACTCAGTGTGATGAAGTCACACATCAGAAAGCAATCTCTCAGAAAGCTTCTCTCTAGTTATTATGTGAGGATAATTCAGGAGAACCATCTCACATGCAGAGACATACATAGGCTCAAAATAAAGGGATGGAGGAAGATCTACCAAGCAAATGGAGAACAAAAAACAGCAGGGGTTGCAGTCCTATTCTCTGATAAAACAGACTTTAAACCATCAAAGATCAAAAGAGAAAAAGAAGGCCATTACATAATGGTAAAGGTATCAATTCAACAGGAAGAGCTAACCCTCCTAAATATATATGCACCCAATACAGGAGCACCCAGATTCATAAAGCAAGTCCTTGCAGACTTACAAAGAGACTTAGACTCCCATACAATAATAATGGGAGACTTCAACACTCCACTGTCAACATTAGACAGATCAACGAGACAGAAAGTTAACAAGGATATCCAGGAATTGAACTCATCTCTGCACCAAGCGGACCTAATAGACATCTATAGAACTCTCCACCCCAAATCAACAGAATATACATTCTTCTCAGCACCACATCGCACTTATTCCAAAATCGACCACATAATTGGAAGTAAAGAACTCCTCAGCAAATGTACAAGAACAGAAATTATAACAAACTGTCTCTCAGACCACAGTGCAATCAAACTAGAACTCAGGACTAAGAAACTCAATCAAAACCGCTCAACTACATGGAAACTGAACAACCTGCTCCTGAATGACTACTGGGTACATAACGAAATGAAAGCAGAAATAAAGATGTTCTTTGAAACCAATGAGAACAAAGATACAACATACCAGAATCTCTGGGACACATTTAAAGCAGTGTGTAGAGGGAAATTTATAGCACTAAATGCCCACAAGAGAAATCAGGAAAGATCTAAAATTGACACTCTAACATCACAATTAAAAGAACTAGAGAGGCAAGAGCAAACACATTCAAAAGCTAGCAGAAGGCAAGAAATAACTAAGATCAGAGCAGAACTGAAGGAGATAGAGACACAAAAAACCCTCCAAAGAATCAATGAATCCAGGAGTTGGTTTTTTGAAAAGATCAACAAAATTGACAGACCGCTACCAAGGCTAATAAAGAAGAAAAGAGAGAGGAATCAAATAGACGCAAGAAAAATTGATAAAGGGGATATCACCACCGACCCCACAGAAATACAAACAACCATCAGAGAATACTATAAACGCCTTCACGCAAATCAACTAGAAAATCTAGAAGAAATGGATAAATTCCTGGACACTTACACTCTCCCAAGACTAAACCAGGAAGAAGTGGAATCCCTGAATAGACCAATAGCAGGCTATGAAATTGAGGCAACAATTAATAGCCTACCCACCAAAAAAAGTCCAGGACCAGATGGATTCACAGCTGAATTCTACCAGAGGTACAAGGAGGAGCTGGTACCATTCCTTCTGAAACTATTCCAAGCAATAGAAAAAGAGGGAATCCTCCCGAACTCATTTAATGAGGCCAACATCATCCTGATACCAAAGCCTGGCAGAGACACATCAAAAAAAGAGAATTTTAGACCAATATCCCTGATGAACATCGATGCAAAATTCTCAATAAAATACTGGCAAACCGGATTCAGCAGCACATCAAAAAGCTTATCCACCATGATCAAGTGGGCTTCATCCCAGGGATGCAAGGCTGGTTCAACATTCGCAAATCAATAAACGTAATCCAGCATATAAACAGAACCAAAGACAAGAACCACATGATTATCTCAATAGATGCAGAAAAGGCTTTTGACAAAATTCAACAGCCCTTCATGCTAAAAACGCTCAATAAATTCGGTATTGATGGAACGTACCTCAAAATAATAAGAGCTATTTATGACAAACCCACAGGTAATATCATTCTGAATGGGCAAAAACTGGAAAAATTCCCTTTGAAAACTGGCACAAGACAGGGATTCCCTCTCTCAGAACTCCTGTTCACGATAGTGTTGGAAGTTCTGGCTAGGGCAATCAGGCAAGAGAAAGAAATCAAGGGTATCCAGTTAGGAAATGAAGAAGTCAAATTGTCCCTGTTTGCAGATGACATGATTGTATATTGAGAAAACCCCATTGTCTCAGCCCAAAATCTCCTTAAGCTGATAAGCAACTTCAGCAAAGTCTCAGGATACAAAATTAATGTGCAAAAATCACAAGCATTCTTCTACACCAGTAACAGACAAGCAGAGAGCCAAATCAGGAATGAACTTCCATTCACAATTGCTTCAAAGAGAATCAAATACCTAGGAATCCAGCTTACAAGGGATGTCAAGGACCTCTTCAAGGAGAACTACAAACCACTGCTCAGTGAAATCAAAGAGGACACAAACAAATGGAAGAACATACCATGCTCATGGATAGGAAGAATCAATATCGTGAAAATGGCCATACTCCCCAAGGTGATTTATAGATTCAATGCCATCCCCATCAAGCTACCAATGAGTTTCTTCACAGAATTGGAAAAAACTGCTTTAAAGTTCATATGGAACCAAAAAAGAGCACGCATTGCCAAGACAATCCTAAGTCAAAAGGACAAAGCTGGAGGCGTCACTCTACCTGACTTCAAACTACACTAAAAGGCTACAGTAACCAAAACAGCATGGTACTGGTACCAAAACGGAGATATAGACCAATGGAACAGAACAGAGTCCTCAGAAATAATACCACACATCTACAACCATCTGATCTTTGACAAACCTGAGAGAAACAAGAACTGGGGAAAGGATTCCCTCTTTAATAAATGGTGCTGGGAAAATTTCTAGCAATAAGTGGAAAGCTGAAACTGGATCCTTTCCTTACCCCTTATACGAAGATTAATTCAAGATGGATTAGAGACTTAAATGTTAGACCTAATACCATAAAAACCCTAGAAGAAAATCTAGGTAGTACCATTCAGGACATAGGCATGGGCAAGGACTTCATGTCTAAAACACCAAAAGCAACGGCAGCAAAAGCCAAAATTGACAAATGGGATCTAATTAAACTAAAGAGCTTTTGCACAGCAAAAGAAACTACCATCAGAGTGAACAGGCAACCTACAGAATGGGAGAAAATTTTTGCAACCTATTCATCTGACAAAGGGCTAATATCCAGAATCTACAAAGAACTCAAACAAATATATGAGAAAAAAACAAACAATCCCACCCAAAGGTGGGCAAAGGATATGAACAGACATTTCTCAAAAGAAGACATTCATACAGCCAACAGACACATGAAAAAATACTCATCATCACTCACCATCAGAGAAATGAAAATCAAAACCACAATGAGATACCATCTCACACCTGTTAGAATGGCAATCATTAAGAAGTCAGGAAACAACAGTTGTTGGAGAGGATGTGGAGAAATAGGAACACTTTTACACTGTTGGTGGTTTTGTAAACTAGTTCAACCATTATGGAAAACAGTGTGGCAATTCCTCAAGGATCTAGAACTAGATGTACCATAAGACCCAGCCATCCCACTACTGGGTACATACCCAAAGGATTATAAATTAGTCTACTACAAAGACACATGCACACATATGTTTATTGCGGCACTATTCACAATAGCAAAGACTTGGAATCAACCCAAATGTCCATCTGTGACAGACTGGATTAAGAAAATGTGGCACACATACACCATGGAATACTATGCAGCCATAAAAAAGGATGAGTTTGCGTCCTTTGTAGGGACATGGATGCAGCTGTAAACCATCATTCTTAGCAAACTATCACAAAAAGAGAAAACCAAACACCGCATGTTCTCACTCATAGGTGGGAACTGAACAATGAGATCAAATGGACTCGGGAAGGGGATCATCACACACTGGGGCCTATCATGGGGAGGGGGGAGGGGGGAGGAGGGAGGGCTTGCATTGCGGAGTTATACAAGATATAAATGATGAATTGATGGGTGCTGACGAGTTGATGGATGCAGCACACCAACATGGCATAAGTATACATATGTAAGAAACCTGCATGTTATGCATATGTACCCTAGAACTTAAAGCATAATAATAAAAAAAAAAAACAGTGTTAGCAAACTGTTCCAAGAAGAGAAGGGTGGAACTATGTGTGATGAAGTCACACCTCAGAAAGCAATCTCTCAGAAAGCTTCTCTCTAGTCATTATGTGAGGATATTTCCTTTTTCACCATGGGCCCCTCGGGGCTCCCATATATCACTTGGCAGTTTCTATGAAAAGAGTGTTAGCAAACTGCTTCCGGAGGTCTAAGTTGTAAGTCTGTGAGATGAACTCACTGATCAGAAAGAAGTTTCTCAGAAAGCTTCTTTCACGTTCTGAACTGATGAAATTTCCTTTATCAGCGTAGGCCTCAATGCGATCCAAAGAAGCCCTTCTCAGGTTCCTCAAAGACAGTGTTAATGGACTACTCCAAGTCATATAAGTGTAACTCTGTGAGATGAATTCACACATCACCAAGAAGTTTCTCAGAAAGCTTCTTTCTAGTTTTCATCCGAGGAAATTTCCTTTGTCACCATAAGGTTCATTGCGCTATGAAGTATCTAATTGCAGATTTCCAGAAAACCGTGTTAACAAACTAATCACTGAAGAGAAACGTGTAACTCTGTGAGTTCCATTCACACATGGCAATGCAGCTTCTAAGAAGGCTTCTTTCCCGTTTTAATCTGAGGATATTTCCTTTTTCAGCATAGCCCTCAATAAGCGCCCAAATATCACTTTGCAGAATCCACGACAACAGTGTTAGCAAACTGTTCAAGAACGGAAGGGTGGAACTCTGTGTCATGAAGTCACAATCCGAAAGCAATCTATCCAAAAGCTTCTCTCTAGTTTTCCTGTGAGGAGATTTCCTTTTTCACCAAGGGCCCCTAACGGTTATTATGTGAGGATATTCCCTTTTTCACCATGCGCCCCTAAGGGCTCCCAAATATCACTTTGCAGAAACCACGACAACAGTGTTAGCAAACTGTTCCAAAAAGGAAGGGTGGAACTTTGTGTGATGAAGTCACACATCAGAAAGCAATCTCTCGGAAACCTTCATCTGAGGATATTTCCTATGTCACCGTAGGCCTCATTGCGCTATGAAATGTCTAATTGCAGTTTTCCAGAAAACTGTGTTAACGAACTGATCACTGAACAGAAATGTGTAACTCTGTGAGCTGCATTCACACAGGGCAATGCTGTTTCTCAGAAGGCTTCTTTCCAGTTTCATTCTCAGGTTATATCCTTTTTCACCATAGGCCTCAATGAGCTCCCAAATATCACTTTGCAGAATCCACGACAACAGTGTTAGCAAACTGTTCCATGAAGGGAAGGGTGGAACTCTGTGTGATGAAGTCACACATCAGAAAGCAATCTATCAGAAGGCTTCTCTCTAGTTAATATGTGAGGATATATCCTTTTTCACCATGGGCCCCTATGGACTCCCAAATATCACTTTGCAGTATCTACAACAAGAGTGTTAGCAAACAGATTCCTGATGTCTAAGTTGTAAGTGTGTGAGATGAACTCACTGATCAGAAAGAAGTTACCTAGAAAGTTTCTTTCACGTATAGAACTGATGAAATTTCCTTTATCAGCGTAGGCTTCAATGCGATCCAAAGAAGCCCTTATCAGATGCCTCCACGACAGTGTTAATGGATTGCTCCACGAAACATAAGTGTAACTCTGAGAGATGAATTCACACATCACCAAGAAGTTTCTTAGAATGCCTCTTTCTAGTTTTCATCTGAGGATATTTCCTTTGTCACCGTAAGCTTCATTGTGCTATGAAGTGTCTTATTGCAGATTTCCAGAAAACAGTTTTAACAAACTGATCACTGAAGAGAAACGTGTAACTCTGTGAGTTGCATTCACTCATGGCAATGCAGCTTCTCAGAAGGGTTCTTTCCAGTTTTTATTTGAGGATATTTCCTTTTTCACCATAGCCGTCAATGAGCTCCCAAATATCACTTTGCAGAATCCACGAAAACAGTGTTACCAAACTGTTCCAAGAAGGGAAGGGTGGAACTCTGTGTTGAAGTTACATATCCGAAAGCAATCTCTCAGAAAGCTTCTCTCTAGTTTTTATGTGAGGATACTTCCTTTTTCACCATGGGTCCCTATGTTCTCCCAAATATCACTTTGCAGAATCCACGACAACAGTGTTAGCAAACTGTTCCAAGAAGGGAAGTGTGGAACTCTGTGAGATGAAGTCACACATCAGATAGTAATCTCTCAGAAAGCTTCTCTCTAGTTATTATGTGAGGATACATCCTTTTTCACTATGGGCTCCTATGGGCTCCCAAATATCACTTTCCAGAATCCACGACAACAGTGTTAGCAAACTGTTCCAAGACGGGAAGGGTGGAACTCTGTGTGATGAAGTCACACATCAGAAAGCAATCTCTCAGAAAGCTTCCTTCTAGTTACTATGTGAGGGTATTTCCTTTTTCACCATGGGCCCCTATGGGCTCCCAAATAGCACTTTGCAGTTTCTACAAAAAGAGTGTTAGCAAACTGCTTCCTGAGGTCTAAATTGTAAGTCTGTGAGATAAACTCACTGATCATAAAGTAGTTTCTCAGAAAGATCCTTTCAAGTTTTGAACTGATGAAATTTCCTTTATCAGCGTAGGCCTCAATGCGATGCAAACAAGCCCTTCTCGGGTTCCTCAAAGACAGTGTTAATGGACTGCTCCACGAAACATAAGTATAACTCTGTGAGATGAATTCACACATCACCAAGAAGTTTCTCAGAAAGCTTCTTTCTAGTTTTCACCTGAGGATATTTCCTTTGTCACTGGAAGCTTCATTGCGCTATGAAGTATCTAATTGCAGATTTCCATAAAACTGTGTTAACAAAATGATTACTGAAGAGAAACGTGTAAATCTGTGAGTTGCATTCACACATGGCAATGCAGTTTCTCAGAAGGCTTCTTTCCAGTTTTAATCTGAGGATATTTCCTTTTTCACTATAGCCCTCAATGAGCTCCCAAATATCACTTTGCAGAATCCACGACAACAGTATTACCAAACTGTTCCAAGAAGGGAAGAGTGGAACTCTGTGTGATGAAGTCACATATCCAAAAGCAATCCCTCAGAAAGCTTCTCTCTAGTTTTTATGTGAGGATACTTCCTTTTTCACCATGGGCCCCTATGGGCTCCGAAATATCACTTGGCAGAATCCACCACAACCGTGTTAGCAAACTGTTCCAAGAAGGGAAGGTTGGAACTCTGGAACTCTGTGTTATGAAATCACACATCAGAAAGCAATCTCTCAGAAAGCTTCTCTCTAGTTATTATGTGAGGATATTTCCTTTTTCACTATTGACCCCTAAGGGCACCCAAATATCACTTTGCAGTTTCCACGAAAAGAGTGTTGGTAAACTCCTACTTGAGCTCTAAGTTGTAAGTCTGTGATATGAACTCACTGATCAGAATGAAGTTTCTCAGAAAGCTTCTTTCACGTTTTGAATTGATGAAAGTGCCTTTATCAGCGTAGGCTTCAATGCGATCCAAAGAAGCCCTTCTCAGGTTCCTCAAAGACAGTGTTAATGGATTACTCCATAATACATAAGTGTAACGCTATGAGATGAATCACACATCCCCAAGAAGTTTCTCAGAAAGCTTCTTTCTAGTTTTCATCTGAGGATATTTCCTTTGTCACCGTAAGCTTCATTACGCTATGAAGTATCTAATTGCAGATTTCCAGAAAACTGTGTTAACAAACTGATCACTGAAGAGAAAAGTGTCACTCTGTGAGTTGCATTCACACATAACAATGCAGTTTCTCAGAAGGCTTCTTTCCAGTTTTTTTCTGAGGATATTTCCTTTTTCACCATAACCCTTAAAGAGCTCCCAAATATCACTATGCAGAATTCACGACAACAGTGTTAGCAAACTGTTCCAAGAAGGGAAGGGTGGAACTCTGTGTGATGAAGTCACATATCCGAAAGCAATCTCTCGGAAAGCTTATCTCTAGTTACTAAGTGACGATATTTCCTTTTTCACCATGGGCCCCTATGGGCTCCCAAATAGCATTTTGCAGAATCCACGACAACAGTGTTAGCAAACTGTTGCAAGAAGGAAAGGGTGGAACTCTGTGTGATGAAGTCACACATCAGAAAGCAATCTCTCAGAAGGCTTCTCTCTAGTTTTTATGTGAGGATATTTCCTTTTTCACCATTGGCCCCTTTGGGCTCCCAAATATCACTTTGCAGTTTCCACGAAAAGAGTCTTAGCAAATGCTTCCTGAGGTCTAAGTTGTAAGACTCTGAGATGAACTCACTGTTCAGAAAGAAGTTTCTCAGAAAGCTACTTTCACGTTTTTAACTGATGAAATTTCCTTTACTGGCGTAGGCCTCAATGCGATCCAAAGAAGCCCTTCTCAGCTTCCTCAAAGATAGTGTTAAAGGACTGCTCCACGAAACATAAGTGTGACTCTGTGAGATGAATTCAGACATCACAAAGAAGTTTCTAAGAAACCTTCTTTTTGTTTTCATCTGAGGAAATGTCCTTTGTCACCATAAGCTTTATTGCGCTACGAAGTATCTAATTGCAGATTTCCAGAAAACTGTGTTAACAAAGTGATCACTGAAGAGAAACGTGTAACTCTGTCATTTGCATTCACACATGGCAATGCAGTTTCTCAGAAGTCTTCTTTCCATTTTTAATCTGAGGATATTTCCTTTTTCACGGTAGCCTTCAAAGAGCTCACAAATATCACTTTGCAGAATCCACGACAACAGATTTAGCAAACTGTCCAAGAAGGGAAGGGTGGAACTCTGTGTGATGAAGGCACATATCAGAAAGCAATCTCTCAGAAAGCTTCTCTGTAGTTTTTATGTGAGGATACTTCTTTTTTCACCATGGACACTAAGGTCTCCCAAATATCACTTTGCAGAATCCACGACAACAGTGTTAGGAAACTGTCCCAAGAAGGGAAGGGCGGAACTCTGTGTGATGAAGTCACACAAAGGAAAGCAATCTCTCAGAAAGCTTCTCTGTGGTCATTATGTGAGGATATTTCCTTTTTCACCATGGGCCCCTAGGGCTCCCAAATATCACTTTGCAGTTTCCACGAAAAGAGAGCAAACTGCTTCCTGAGGTCAAAGGTGTAAGTCTTTGAGATGAACTCACTGATCAGAAAGGAGATTCTCAGAAAGTTTCCTTCCCGTTTTGAACTGATGAAATTTCCTTTATCAGCGTAGGCCTCAATGCGATCCAAAGAAGCCTTTCTCAGGTTCCTCAAAGACAGTGTTAATGCACTGCTCCACGTAACATAAGTGTAACTCTGCGAGGTGAATTCAAACATTACCAAGTAGTTTCTAACAAAGCTTTCAAGTTTTCATCTGAGGATATTTCTTTTGTCACCGTAAGCTTCATTGCACTATGAAGTATCTAATTGCAGATTTCCAGAAAACTGCGTTAAACTGATCACTGAAGAGAAACGTGTTTCTCCGTGAGTTGCATTCACACATGGCAATGCACTTTCTCAGGAGGCTTCTTTCCAGTTTTAATCTGAGGATATTTCATTTTTCACCATAGCCCTCAATGAGCTCCCAAATATCACTTTGCAGAATCCACGACAACAGTGTTAGCAAACTGTTCCAAGAAGGGAACGGTGGAACTCTGCGTGATGAAGTCACACATCGGAAAGCAATCTCTCAGAAAGCTTCTCTCTAGTTATTATGTGAGGATATTTCCTTTTTAACCATGGGCCCCTGTGGGCTCGCAAATATCACTTTGCAGTTTCCACGAAAAGAGTGTTAGCAAACTGCTTCCAGAGTTCTAAGGAGTAAGGCAGTGAGATGAACTCACTGATCAGAAAGAAGTTTCTCAGAAAGCTTCTTTCACGTTTTGAACTAATGAAATTTCTTTTATCAGCGTAGGCCTCAATGCGATACAAAGAAGCCCTTTTCAGGTTCCTCAAAACAGTGTTAATGGACTGCTCCACGAAACATAATTGTAATTCTGTGAGATGAATTCACACATTACCAGGAATTTTCTAAGAAAGCTTCTTTCTAGTTTTCATTTGAGGATATTTCCGTTGTCACCGTAAGCTTCATTGCGCTATGAATTATCTAATTGCAGATTTCCAGAAAATTGTGTTAACAACCTGATCAGTGAAAAGAAACGTGTAACTCTGTGAGTTGAATTTATACATGGCAAGGCCGCTTCTCAGAACGTTTCTTTCCGGTTTCATTCTGAGGATATATCCTTTTTCACCGTAGCCCTCAATGAGGTCCCAAATATCACTTTGCAGAATCAACGACAACAGGGTTATCAAAATGTTCCAAGAAGGGAAGGGTGGAACTCTGTGTGATGAAGTCACATACTCGAAAGCAATCTCTCAGAAAGCTTCTCTCTAGTTTTTATGTGAGGATACTTCCTTTTTCACCATGGGCCGCTATGGGTTCCCAAATATCACATTGCAGAATCCACGACAACAGTGTTAGCAAACTGTTCCAAGAAGGGAAAGTTTCAACTCTCTGTGATGAAGTCACACATCATAAAGCAATCTCTCAGAAGGCTTCTCTCTAGTTATTATGTGAGGATATTTCCTTTTTCACAATTGGCCCCTATGGGCTCCCAAATATCACTTTGCAGTTTCCACGAAAAGAGTCTTAGCATACGGCTTCCTGAGGTCTAAGTTGTACGTCGGTGAGATGAATTCACTGACGAGAAAGAAGTTTCTCAGAAAGCTTCTTTCACATTTTGAACTGACGAAATTTCTTTTATCAGCGTAGGTCTCAATGCGATCCAATGAAACCCTTCTCAGGTTCCTCAAAGAGAGTGTTAATGGACTGCTCCACGAAACATAAGTGTAACTCTGTGAGATGAATTCACACATCACCAAGAAGTTTCTCGGAAAGCTTCTCTCTAGTTATTGTGTGAGGATACTTCCTTTTTGACCTTGGGTCCCTATGGGCTCCCAAATATCACTTTGCAGAATCCACGACAACAGTGTTACCAAACAGTTACAAGGCTGGAAGGGTGGAACTCTGTGTGATGAAGTCACACATGAAAAAGCAATCTCTCAGAAAGCTTCTCTCTAGTTATCATGAGAGGATATTTCCTTTTTCACCGTGGCCCCTAAGGGATCCCAAATATCACTTTGAAGTTTCAACGAAAAGAGTGTTTGCAAACTGCTTCCTGAGGTCTGAATAGCAAGTCTGTGAGATGAACTCACTGATCAGAAAGCAGTTTCTCAGACAGCTTCTTTCACGTTTTGAACTCATGGAATTCCCTTTATCAGCGTAGGCCTCAATGCAAACCAAAGAAGCCCTTCTCCGGTTCCTCAAAGTCAGTGCTAATGGACTACTCCACGAAACATAAGTGTAACTCTCTGAGATGAATTCACACGTCACCAAGAAGTTACTAAGAAAGCTTCTTTCTAGTTTTCATCTGAGGACATTTACTTTGTCACCGTAAGCTTCATTGCGCTATGAAGTATCTAATTGCAGATTTCCAGAAAACTGTGTTAACAAACTGATCACTGAAAAGAAACGTGTAACTCCCTGAGATGCATTCACACAATGCAATGCAGTTTCTCAGAAGGCTTCTTTCCAGTTTTAATCTGAGGATATTTCCTTTTTCACCATAGCCCTCAATGTGCTCCCAAATATCACTTTGCAGAATTCACGACAACAGTGTTAGCAAACTGTTCCAAGAAGGGAAGGGTGGAACTCTGTGTGATGAAGTCACACATCAGAAAACAATCTCTCAGAAAGCTTCTCTCTAGTTATTATGTGAGGATATTTCCTTTTTCACCATGGGCCCTTATGGGCTCCCAAATATCACTTTGCAGTTTCCATGAAAAGAGGGTTAGCAAACTCCTTAATGAGGTCTAAGTTGTAAGTCTGTGAGATGAACTCACTGATCAGAGAGAAGTTTCTCAGAAAGCAGCTTTCAGGTTTTCAACTGATGAAATTTCCTTTATCAGCCTAGGCCTCAATGCGATCCAAGAAGCCCTTCTCAGGTTCCTCAAAGACAGTGTTAATGGACTGCTCCACGAAACATAAGTGTAACTCTGTGAGATGAATTCACACATCGCCAAGAAGATTCTAGGAAAGCTTCCTTCGAGTTTTCATCTGAGGATATTTCCTTTGTCACCGTAAGCTTCATTGCGCTATGAAGTATCTAATTGCAGATTTCCAGAACTCTGTGTTAACAAACTGATCACTGAAGAGAAACGTGTAACTCTGTGGGTTGCATTCACACATGGCAATGCAGTTTCTCAGAAGGCTTCTTTTCAGTTTTAATCTGAGGAGATCTCCTTTTTCACTATAGCCCTCAATGAGCTCCCAAATGTCACTTTGCAGAATCCACGACAACAGTGTTAGCAAACAATTCCAAGAAGGGAAGCGTGGAACTCTGTGTGAGGAAGTCATATATCAGAAAGCAATTTCTCAGAAAGCTTCTCTCTAGTTTTCATGTGAGGATACTTCCTTTTTCCCCTGGGCCCCTATGGGGTCCCAATTATCACTTTGCAGAATCCACGACAACAGACTTAGCAAACTGTACCAAGAAAGGAAGGGTGGAACTCAGTGTGATGAAGTGACACATCAGAAAGCAATCTCTCAGAAAGCTTCTCTCTAGTTATTATGTGAGGATATTTCCTTTTTCACCATCTCCCCTATGGGCTCCCAAATATCACTTTGCAGTTTCCACGAAAAGAGTGTTAGCAAGTGTGCTTCCAGAGGTCTACATTGTAAACCTGGAGGAGAACTCAGTGATCAGAAAGAAGATTCTCAGAAAGCTTCTTTCACGTTTTGAACTGATGAAATTTCCTTAATCAACGTAGGCCTCAATGCGATCCAAAGAAGCCCTTCTCAGGTGCCTCAAAGACAGTGTTAATGGACTGCTCCACGAAACATAAGTGTAACTCTGTGAGATGAATTCACACATTGCCAACAAGTTTCTAGGAAAGCTTTTTTCCAGTTTTCATCTGAGGATATTTCCTTTGTCACCGTAAGCTTCTTTGCGCCATGAAGTATCTAATTGCAGATTTCCAGAAATCTGTGTTAAAAAACTGATCACTGAAGAGAAACGTTTAACTCTATCCATTGCTTTCACACATGGCAATACAGTTTCTCAGAAGACTTCTTTCCAGTTTTAATCTGAGGATATTTCCTTTTTCATCATATCCCTCAATAAGCTCCCAAATATCAATTTGCAGAATCCATGACAACAGTATTAGCAAACTGTTCCAAGAAGGGAAAGGTGGAACCCTGTGTGATGAAGTCACACATCAGAAAGCAATCTCTAAGGAAGCTTCTCTCTAGTTTTTATGTGAGGATAATTCCTTTTTCACAATGGGCCCCTATGGGCTCCCAAATATCACTTTGCAGTATCCACGAAAAGAGTGTTAGCAAACTGCTTCCTGAGGTCTAAGTTGTAACTCTGCGAGATGAACTCACTGATCAGAAAGAAGTTTCTCAGAAAGCTTCTTTCACCTTTTGAACTTATGAAATTTCCTTTATCAGTGTAGGCCTCAATGCGATCCAAAGAAGCCCTTCTCCGGTTCCTCAAAGACAGGGTTAATGTACTGCTCTAAGAAACATAAGTGTAACTCTGTGAGATGAATTCACACATCACCAAGAAGTTTCTCAGAAAGCTTCGTTCTACTTTTCATTTGAGGATATTTCCTTTGTCACCGTAAGCTTCATTTCGCTATGAAGTATCTCATTGCAGATTTCCAGAAAACTGTGTTAACAAACTGATCACTGAATAGAAACGTGTAACTCTGTGAGTTGCATTCACACATGGTAGTGCAGTTTCTCAGAAGGCTTCTTCCCAGTTTTAATTAGGGGATATTTCCTTTTTCACCAAAGCCCTCAATGAGTTCCAAAATATCAGTTTGCAGAATCCAAGACAACAGTGTTATCAAACTGTTCCAAGAAGGGAAGGGTGGAACTCTGTGTGATGAAGTCACACATGAGAATGCAATCTCTCAGAAAGCTTCTCTCTAGTTTTCATCTCAGGATACTTCCTTTTTCACCATGGGCCCCAAAGGGCTACCAAATATCACTTTGCAGAATGCACGACAACAGTGTTACCAAACTTCCTATACTGGGAACATGGAACGCTTTGTGATGAAGTCACACATCAGAAAGCAATCTCTCAGAAAGCTTCTCTCTAGTTTTTATGTGAGGATACTTCCTTTTTCACCATGGGCCCCTATGGGCTCCCAAATATCACTTTGCGGAATCCCCCACAACAGTGCTAGCAAACTGTCCCAAGAAAGGAAGTGTGGAACTCTGTGTGATGAAGTCACACATCGGAAAGCAATGTCTCAGAAAGCTTCTCTCTAGTTATAATGTGAGGATATTTCCTTCTTCACCATGGGCCCCTGTGGTCTCCCAAATATCACTTTGCACTTTCCTCGAAAAGATTGTTAGCAAACTGCTTCCTGAGGTCTAATTTGTAAGTCTGTGAGATGAGCTCACTGATCAGAAAGAAGTTTCTCAGAAAGCTTCTGTCACGTTTTGAATTGTTGAAATTTCCTTTATCTGTGTATGCTTCAATGCGATCCAAAGAAGCCCTTCTCAGGTTCCACAAAGACAGTGTTAATGGACTGCTCCACAAAACATAAGTATAACTCTGTGAGATGAATTCACACATCACCAAGAAGTTTCTAAGAAAGCTTCTTTCTAGTTTTCATCTGAGGATATTTCCTTTGTCACAGTAAGCTTCATTGCGCTATGAAGTATCTAATTGCAGTTTTCCAGAAAACTGTGTTAACAAACTGATCACTGAAGAGAAACACGTAACTCTGTGAGGTGCATTCACACATGGCAATGCAGCTTCTCATAAGGCTTCTTTCCAGTTTTAATCGGAGGATATTTCCTTTTTCACCATAGCCCTCAATGAGCTCCCAAATATCACTTTGCAGAATCCACGACAACAGTGTTAGCAAACTGTTCCAAGAAAGGAAGTGTGGAAATCCGCATGATGATGTCACATATCCGAAAGCAATCTCTCAGAAAGCTTCTCTCTAGTTTTTATGTGAAGATAGTTCTTTTTTCACCATGGGCCCCTATGGGCTCCCAAATATCACTTTGCAGTTTCCACGGAAAGAGTGTTAGCAAACTGCTTCCTGAGGTCTAAGTTTGTAAGTCTGTGAGATGAACTCACTGATCAGAAAGAAGTTTCTCAGAAAGCTTCTTTAACGTTTTGAACTGAAAAAGTTTCCTTTATCAGGGTAGGCCTCAATGCGATCCAAAGAAGCCCTTCTCACGTTCCTCAAAGACAGTGTTAATTGACTGCTCCACGAAACAAAAGTGTAACTTGGTGAGATGAATTCACACATCACTAAGAAGTTTCTTTTTTTTTTCTTTTTTTTTTTATTATACTTTGAGTTCTAGGGTACATGTGCATAATGTGCAGGTTTGTTACATATATATACTTATGCCATGTTTGTGTGCTGCCCCCATCAACTCGTCAGCTCCCATCAATTCATCATTTATATCATGTATAACTCCCCAGTGCAATCCCTCCTTCCTCCCCCGTCCCCATGATAGGCCCCAGTGTGTGATATGCCCCTTCCCGAGTCCACTTGATCTCATTGCTCAGTTCCCACCTATGAGTGAGAACATGCGGTGTTTGGTTTTCTCTTCTTGTGATAGTTTGCTAAGAATGATGGTTTCCAGCTGCATCCATGTCCCTACAAAGGACGCAAACGCATCCCTTTTTATGGCTGCATAGTATTCCATGCTGTATATGTGCCACATTTTCTTAATCCAGTCTGTCACAGATGGACATTTGGGTTGATTCCAAGTCTTTGCTATTGTGAATAGTGCCACAATAAACATACGTGTGCATGTGTCTTTGTAGTAGACTAATTTATAATCCTTTGGGTATATACCCAGTAGTGGGATGGCTGGGTCATATGGTACACCTAGTTCTAGATCCTTGGGAATTGCCATACTGTTTTCCATAATGGTTGAACTAGTTTACAATCCCACCAACAGTGTAAAAGTGTTCCTATTTCTCCACATCCTCTCCAACAACTGTTGTTTCCTGACTTCTTAATGATTGCCATTCTAACATGGTGTGAGATGGTATCTCATTGTGGTTTTGATTTGCATTTCTCTGATGGCGAGTTATGATGAGCATTTTTTCATGTGTCTGTTGGCTGTGTGAATGTCTTCTTTTCAGAAATGTCTGTTCATATCCTTTGCCCACTTTTTGATGGGGTTGTTTGCTTTTTTATTGTATATTTGTTTGAGTTCTTTGTAGATTCTGGATTTTAGCCCTTTGTCAGATGAGTAGGTTGCAAAAATTTTCTCCCATTCTGTAGGTTGCCTGTTCACTCTGATGGTAGTTTCTATTGCTGTGCAAAAGCTCTTTAGTTTAATTAGATCCCATTTGTCAATTTTTGCTTTTGCTGCCGTTGCTTTCAGTGTTTTAGACATGAAGTCCTTGCCCATGCCTATGTCCTGAATGGTACTGCCTAGATTTTCTACTAGGGTTTTTATGGTATTAGGTCTAACATTTAAGTCTCTAATCCATCTTGAATTAATCTTCGTATAAGGGGTAAGGAAAGGATCCAGTTTCAGGTTTCTACTTATGGCTAGCCAATTTTCCCAGCACCATTTATTAAATAGAGAATCCTTTCCCCATTTCTCGTTTCTCTCAGGTTTGTCAAAGATCAGATGGTTGTAGATGTGTGGTATTATTTCTGAGGACTCTGTTCTGTTCCATTGGTCTATATCTCCGTTTTGGTACCAGTACCATGCTGTTTTGGTTACTGTAGCCTTGTAGTGTAGTTTGAAGTCAGGTAGCGTGACGCCTCCAGCTTTGTCCTTTTGACTTAGGATTGTCTTGGCAATGCGGGCTCTTTTTTGGTTCCATATGAACTTTAAAGCAGTTTTTTCCAATTCTGTGAAGAAACTCATTGGTAGCTTGATGGGGATGGCATTGAATCTATAAATCACCTTGGGGAGTATGGCCATTTTCACGATATTGATTCTTCCTATCCATGAGCATGGTATGTTCTTCCATTTGTTTGTGGCCTCTTTGATTTCACTGAGCAGTGGTTTGTAGTTCTCCTTGAAGAGGTCCTTGACATCCCTTGTAAGCTGGATTCCTAGGTATTTGATTCTCTTTGAAGCAATTGTGAATGGAAGTTCATTCCTGATTTGGCTCTCTGCTTGTCTGTTACTGGTGTATAAGAATGCTTGTGATTTTTGCACATTAATTTTGTATCCTGAGACTTTGCTGAAGTTGCTTATCAGCTTAAGGAGATTTTGGGCTGAGACAATGGGGTTTTCTCAATATACAATCATGTCATCTGCAAGCAGGCACAATTTGACTTCTTCTTTTCCCAGCTGGATACCCTTGATTTCTTTCTCTTGCCTGATTGCCCTAGCCAGAACTTCCAACACTATGTTGAATAGGAGTGGTGAGAGAGGGCATCCCTGTCTTGTGCCAGTTTTCAAAGGGAATTTTTCCAGTTTTTGCCCATTCAGAATGATATTACCTGTGGGTTTGTCATAAATAGCTCTTATTATTTTGAGGTACGTTCCATCAATACCGAATTTATTGAGCGTTTTTAGCATGAAGGGCTGTTGAATTTTGTCAAAAGCCTTTTCTGCATCTATTGAGATAATCATGTGGTTCTTGTCTTTGGTTCTGTTTATATGCTGGATTACGTTTATTGATTTGCGAATGTTGAACCAGCCTTGCATCCCAGGGATGAAGCCCACTTGATGATGGTGGATAAGCTTTTTGATGTGCTGCTGAATCCGGTTTGCCAGTATTTTATTGAGAATTTTTGCATCGATGTTCATCAGGGATATTGTTCTAAAATTCTCTTTTTTTGTTGTGTCTCTGCCAGGCTTTGGTATCAGGATGATGTTGGCCTCATAAAATGAGTTCGGGAGAATTCCCTCTATTTATATTGCTTAGAATAGTTTCAGAAGGAATGGTACCAGCTCCTCCTTGTACCTCTGGTAGAATTCAGCTGTGAATCCATCTGGTCCTGGACTTTTTTTGGTGGGTAGGCTATTAATTGTTGCCTCAATTTCATAACCTGCTATTGGTCTATTCAGGGATTCCACTTATTCCTGGTTTAGTCTTGGGAGAGTGTAAGTGTCCAGGAAATTATCCATTTCTTCTAGATTTTCTAGTTGATTTGCGTAAAGGCGTTTATAGTATTCTCTGATGGTTGTTTGTATTTCTGTGGGGTCGGTGGTGATATCCCCTTTATCATTTTTTATTGCGTCTATTTGATTCCTCTCTCTTTTCTTCTTTATTAGTCTTGCTAGCGGTCTGTCAATTTTGTTGATCTTTTCAAAAAACCAACTCCTGGATTCATTGATTTTTTGGAGGGTTTTTTGTGTCTCTATCTCCTTCAGTTCTGCTCTGATCTTAGTTATTTCTTGCCTTCTGCTAGCTTTTGAATGTGTTTTCTCTTGCCTCTCTAGTTCTTTTAATTGTGATGTTAGAGTGTCAATTTTAGATCTTTCCTGCTTTCTCTTGTGGGCATTTAGTGCTATAAATTTCCCTCTACACACTGCTTTAAATGTGTCCCAGAGATTCTAGTATATTGTATCTTTGTTCTCATGGTTTCAAAGAACATCTTTATTTCTGCTTTCATTTCGTTATGTACCCAGTAGTCATTCAGGAGCAGGTTGTTCAGTTTCCATGTAGTTGAGCGGTTTTGATTGAGTTTCTTAGTCCTGAGTTCTAGTTTGATTGCACTGTGGTCTGAGAGACAGTTTGTTATAATTTCTGTTCTTGTACATTTGCTGAGGAGTGCTTTACTTCCAATTATGTGGTCGATTTTGGAATAAGTGCGATGTGGTGCTGAGAAGAATGTATATTCTGTTGATTTGGGGTGGAGAGTTCTATAGATGTCTATTAGGTCCGCTTGGTGCAGAGATGAGTTCAATTCCTGGATATCCTTGTTAACTTTCTGTCTCGTTGATCTGTCTAATGTTGACAGTGGAGTGTTGAAGTCTCCCATTATTATTGTATGGGAGTCTAAGTCTCTTTGTAAGTCTGCAAGGACTTGCTTTATGAATCTGGGTGCTCCTGTACTGGGTGCATATATATTTAGGCGGGTTAGCTCTTCCTGTTGAATTGATCCCTTTACCATTATGTAATGGCCTTCATGTCTCTTTTGATCTTTGATGGTTTAAAGTCTGTTTTATCAGAGACTAGGATTGCAACCCCTGCTTTTTTTTGTTCTCCATTTGCTTGGTAGATCCTCCTCCATCCCTTTATTTTGAGCCTATGTATGTCTCTGCATGTCAGATGGTTCTCCTGAATTATCCTCACATAATAACTAGAGAGAAGCTTTCTGAGAGATTGCTTTCTGATGTGTGACTTCATCACACTGAGTTCCACGCTTCCCTTCTTGGAAGAGTTTGCTAACCCTGTTGTCGTGGATTCTGCAAAGTGATATTTGGGAGCCCATACGGGCCGATGGTGAAAAAGCAAGTATCCTCACATAATAAGCAGAGAGAAGCTTTCTGAGAGATTGCTTTCTGAAATGTGACTTCATCACACAGAGTTCCAGCCTTCCCTTCTTGGAACAGTTTGTTAACACTGTTGTCGTGGTTTCTGAAAAGTGATATTTGGGAGCTCATTGAGGGCTATGGTGAAAAAGGAAATATCCTCAGATTAAACCTGGAAGAAGCCTTCTGAGATAGGGGATTGCCATG
The DNA here is from genome assembly GCF_007565055.1 of Rhinopithecus roxellana. NCBI lineage: Eukaryota > Metazoa > Chordata > Mammalia > Primates > Cercopithecidae > Rhinopithecus > Rhinopithecus roxellana. The sequence goes on from NC_044564.1 coordinate 27,993,516, forward strand.
TGTGAATGCAACTCACAGCGTTAAACGTTTCTCTTCAGTGATCAGTTTGTAAACAGTTTTCTGGAAATCTGCAATGAGATACTTCATAGTGAAATGAAGCTTACAGTGACAAAGGAAATATCCTCAGATGAAAACTAGAAAGAAGCTTTCTTCGAAACTTCTTGGTGATGTGTGAATTCATCTCACAGAGTTACACTTATGGTTCGTGGAGCAGTCCATTAACACTGTCTTTGAGGAACCTTAGAAGGGCTTCCTTGGATCGCATTGAGGCCTGCAATGATAATGGAAATTTCATCAGTTCAAAACGTGAAAGCAGCTTACTGAGAAACTTCTTTCTGATCAGTGAGTTCATCTCACAGAGTTACAACTTAGACTTCAGGAAGCAGTTTGCTAATACTCTTTTCGTGGAAACTGAAAAGTGATATTTGGGAGCCCATAGGGGCCCATGTGAAAAAGGAAATATCCTCACATAATAACTAGCGAGAAGATTTCTGAGAGATTGCTTTCTGATGTGGGATTTCATCCCACAGACTTCCACTCTTCCCTTCTGGAACAGCTTGCTAACACTGTTGTCGTGGATTCTGCAAAGTGATATTTGGGAGCCCAGAGGGGCCCATGGTGAAAAAGGAAGTATCCTGACATAAAAACTAGAGAGAAGCTTTCTGAGAGATTGCTTTCCGATGTGTGACTTCATCACACAGAGTTCCACCCTTCCCTTCTTGGAACAGTTTGCTAACACTGTTGTCGTGGATACTGCAAAATGATATCTGGGAGCCCATAGGGGCCCATGGTGAAAAAGGAAGTATCCTCGTATAAAATCTAGAGGGAAGCTTTCTGAGAGATTGCTTTCTGATGTGTGACTTCATCACACAGAGTTCCACCGTTCCATTGTTGGAACAGTTTGCTAACACTGTTGTCGTGGATTCTGCAAATTGATATTTGGGAGCTCATTGAGGGCTATGGTGAAAAAGAAAATATTCTCAGATTAAAACTGGAAAGTATCCTTCTGAGAGACTGCATTGGATGTGTGAAAGCAACTCACAGAATTACACGTTTCTCTTCAGTGATCGGTTTGTTAACACAGTTTTCAGGAAATCTGCAGTAAGATACTTCATAGCGCAATGAAGCTTACGGTGACAAAGGAAATATCCTCAGATGAAAACAAGAAAGAAGTTTCTTAGAAACTTCTTGGTAATGTGTGAATTCATCACACAGAGTTACACTTATGTTTCGTGGAGCAGTCCATTAACACTGTCCTTGAGGAAACTGAGAAGGGTTTCTTTGGATCGCTATGACGCCTAGGCTGATAAAGGAAATTTCATCAGTTCAAAATGTGAAAGAGCTTTCTGAGAAACTTCTTTCTGATCAGTGAGTTCGTCTCACAGACTTAGACCTTAGACCTCAGGAAGCAGTTTGCTCACACTCTTTTCTGGAAACTACAAAGTGATATTTGGGAGCCCATACGGGCACATGGAGAAAAAGGAAATATCCTCACATAATAACTAGAGAGAAGCTTTCTGAGAGATTGCTTTCTGATGTGTGACTTCATCACACAGAGTTCCACACTTCCCTTGTTGGAACAGTTTGCTCACACTGTTGTCGTGGATTCTGCAAAGAGATATTTGGGAGACGATAGGGGCCCAGGGTGAAAAAGGAAGTATAATCACATAAAAACTAGAGAGAAGCTTTCTGAGAGATTGCTTTCTGATATGGGACTTTATCACACAGAGTTCCACCCTTCCCTTGTTGGAACAGTTTGCTAACACAGTTGTCGTGGATTCTGCAAAGTGATATTTGGGAACCCATAGGGGCCCATGATGAAAAAGGAAGTATCCTCACATAATAACTAGAGAGAAGCTTTCTGAGAGATTGCTTCCTGATGTGTGACTTCATCACACAGAGTTCCAACCTTCCCTTCTTGGAACAGTTTGCTAACACTGTTGTCGTGGATTCTGCAAAGTGATATTTGGGAGCTCATTGAGGACTATGGTGAGAAAAGAAACATCCTCAGATTAAAAGTGGAAAGAAGCCTTCTGAGAAACTGCTTTGCTATGTGTGAATGCAACTCAGTGAGTTACACGTTTCTCTTCAGTGATCATTTTTTTAACACAGTTTTCTGGAAATCTGCAATTAGATACTTCATAGCGCAATGAAGCTTACGGTGACAAAGGAAATATCATGGATGAAAACTAGAAAGAAGCTTTCTTAGAAACTTCTTGGTGATATTTGAATTCATCTCACAGAGTTACACTTATGTTTCGTGAAACAGAGTTCATCACACAGACTTACAACTTAGACCTCAGGAAGCAGTTTGGTAACACTCTTTTTGTGGAAACTGCAAAGTGATGTTTGGGAGCCCATAGGGGCCCATGGTGAAAATGGAAACATCCTTACATAATAACCTGAGAGAAGCTTTCTGAGAGATTGCTTTCTGATGTGTGACTTCATCCCACAGAATTCCACACTTCCATTCTTGGAACAGTTTGATAACACTGTTGTCGTGAATTCTGCAAAGTGATATTTGGGAGCTCATTGAAGGCTATGGTGAAAAAGGCAATATCGTCAGATTAAAAGTGGAAAGAAGCCTTCTGAGAAACTGCATTGGCATGTGTGAATGCAACTCACAGTGTTACACGTTTCTCTTCAGTGATAAGTTTGTTAACACAGTTTTCTGCAAATCTGCAATTAGATACTTCATAGCGCAATGAAGCTTATGGTGACAAAGGAAATATCCTCAGATGAAAACTAGAAAGAAGCTTTCTGAGAAACTTCTCTTGATGTGTGATTTCATCTAACAGAGTTACACTTATGTTTCGTGGAGCAGTCCATTAACACTGTCTTTGAGGAACCTGAGAAGGGCTTCTTAGGATCGCATTGAGGCCTACGCTGATAAACGAAATTTCATCAGTTCAAAACGTGAAAGAAGCTTTCTGAGAAACTTCTTTATGATCAGTGAGCTCATCTCACAGACTTACACCTTAGACCTCAGGAAACAGTTTGCTCACACTCTTTTCTGGAAACTGCAAAGTGATATTTGGGAGCCCATACGGGCACATGGAGAAAAAGGAAATATCCTCACATAATAACTAGAGAGAAGCTTTCTGAGAGATTGCTTTCTGATGTGTGACTTCATCACACAGAGTTCCACACTTCCCTTGTTGGAACAGTTTGCTCACACTGTTGTCGTGGATTCTGCAAAGAGATATTTGGGAGACGATAGGGGCCCAGGGTGAAAAAGGAAGTATAATCACATAAAAACTAGAGAGAAGCTTTCTGAGAGATTGCTTTCTGATATGGGACTTTATCACACAGAGTTCCACCCTTCCCTTGTTGGAACAGTTTGCTAACACAGTTGTCGTGGATTCTGCAAAGTGATGTTTGGGAACCCATAGGGGCCCATGATGAAAAAGGAAGTATCTTCACATAATAACTAGAGAGAAGCTTTCTGAGAGATTGCTTTCTGACGTGTGACTTCATCACACAGAGTTCCAACCTTCCCTTCTTGGAACAGTTTGCTAACACTTTTGTCGTGGATTCTGCAAAGTGATATTGGGGAGCTCATTGAGGGCTATGGTGAGAAAAGAAACATCCTCAGGTTAAAAGTGGAAAGAAGCCTTCTGAGAAACTGCTTTGCTATGTGTGAATGCAACTCAGTGAGTTACACGTTTCTCTTCAGTGATCATTTTTTTAACACAGTTTTCTGGAAATCTGCAATTAGATACTTCATAGCGCAATGAAGCTTACGGTGACAAAGGAAATATCATGGATGAAAACTAGAAAGAAGCTTTCTTAGAAACTTCTTGGTGATATTGAATTCATCTCACAGAGTTACACTTATGTTTCGTGAAGCAGAGTTCATCACACAGACTTACAACTTAGACCTCAGGAAGCAGTTTGTTAACACTCTTTTTGTGGAAACTGCAAAGTTATATTTGGGAGCCCATAGGGGCCCATGGTGAAAATGGAAATATCCTTACATAATAACCTGAGAGAAGCTTTCTGAGAGATTGCTTTCTGATGTGTGACTTCATCACACAGAGTTCCACACTTCCCTTGTTGGAACAGTTTTCTCACACTGTTGTCGTGGATTCTGCAAAGAGATATTTGGGAGACGATAGGGGCCCAGTGTGAAAAAGGAAGTATAATCACATAAAAACTAGAGAGAAGCTTTCTGAGAGATTGCTTCTGATATGTGACTTTATCAACAGAGTTCCACCCTTCCCTTGTTGGAACAGTTTGCTAACACAGTTGTCGTGGATTCTGCAAAGTGATATTTGGGAACCCATAGGGGCCCATGATGAAAAAGGAAGTATCGTCACATAATAACTAGAGAGAAGCTTTCTGAGAGATTGCTTTCTGACGTGTGACTTCATCACACAGAGTTCCAACCTTCCCTTCTTGGAACAGTTTGCTAACAATGTTGTCGTGGATTCTGCAAAGTGATATTTGGAGCTCTTTGAGGGCTATGGTGAAAAAGGAAATATCCTGAGATTAAAACTGGAAGAAGCCTTCTGAGAAACTGCATTGCCATGTGTGAATGCAACTCACAGTTACACTTTTCTCTTCAGTGATGGGTTTGTTAACACAGTTTCCTGGAAATCTGCAATGAGATACTACATAGCGCAATGATGCTTGCGGTGACATAGGAAATATCCTCAGATGAAAACTAGAAAGAAGCTTTCGTAGAAACTTCTTGGTGTCGTGTGCATTCACCACACAGAGTTACACTTATGTTTCGTGGATCAGTCTATTAACACTGTCTTTGACTATCCTGAGACGGGCTTCTTTGGATCGCATTGAGGCATATTCTGATAAAGGAAATTTCATCAGTTCAAAACGTGAAAGAAGCTTTCTGAGGAACTTCTTTCTCATCAGTGAGTTCATCTCACAGACTTACAACTCAGACCTCAGGAAGCACTCCGCTAACACTCTTTTTTTGAAACTGCCCAGTGATATTTGGGGGCCCAGAGGGGCACATGGTGAAAAAGGAAATATCCTCACATAGTAACTAGAGAGAAGCTTTCTGAGAGATTGCTTTCTGATATGTGACTTCCTGACACAGAGTTCCACCCTTCCCTTCTTGGAACAGTTTGCTAACATTGTTGTCGTGGATTCTGCAAAGTGATATTTGGGAGCCCATAGTGGCCAATGGTGAAAAAGGAAGTATCCTCACATAAAAACTAGAGAGAAGCTTTCTGACAGAATGCTTTGCTATGTGTGGCTTCATCACACTGAGTTCCACCCTTCCCTTCTTGGAACAGTTTGCTAACACTGTTGTCGTGGATTCTGCAAAGTGATATTTGGGAGCTCATTGAAGGCTATGGTGAAAAAGGAAATATCCTCAGATTAAAACTGGAAAGAAGCCTTCTGAGAATCTGCATTGCCATGTGTGAATGCGACTCACAGAGTTACACGTTTCTCTTCAGTGATCAGTTTGTTAACACCGTTTTCTGGAAATCTGAAATGAGATACTTCATAGCGCAATGAAGCTTACGGTGACACAGGAAATAACATCAGATGAAAACTAGAAAGAAGCTTTCTGAGAAACTTCTTGGTGATGGGTGAATTCATCTCACAGAGTTACACTTATGTTTCATGGAGCAGTCCATTAACACTGTCTTTGAGGAACCTGAGAAGGTTTTCTTTGGATCGCATTGAGGCCTACGCTGATAAAGTCAATTTCATCGGTTCAAAACGTGAAATAAGCTTTCTGAGGAACTTCTTTCTGATCAGTGAGTTCATCTCAGAGACTTACAACTTAGACCTCAGGAAGCAGTTTGCTAACGCTCTTTTCGTGGAAACTGCAAAGTGATATTTGGGAGCCCATTGGGGCCCATGGTGACAAAAGCAGTATCCTCACATAAGAACTAGAGAGAAGCTTTCTGAGAGATTGCTTTCCGAAACGTGACTTAATCACACAGAATTCCACCCTTCCCTTCTTCTAACAGTTTGCTAACACTGTTGTTGTGGATTCTGCAAAGTGATATTTGGGAGCCCATAGGGGCCCCTGGTAAAAAAAGAAGTATCCTCACATAAGAACTAGAGAGAAGCTTTCTGAGAGATTGCTTTCCGATATGTGACTTCACCACACAGAGTTCCACCATTCCCTTCTTGGGGCAGTTTGCTAACACTTCTGTCATGGATTCTGCAAAGTGATATTTAGGAGCTCATTAAGGGCAATGTTGACAGAGGAAATATCCTCAGATTAAAACTGGAAAGAAGCCTTCTGAGAAACTGCATTGCCATGTGTGAATGCAACTCACAGAGTTACACGATTGTCTTCAGTGATCAGTTTGTTAACACAGTTTTCTGGAAATCTGAAATTAGATACTTCACAGCGCAATGATGCTTATGGTGACAAAGGACATATCCTAAGATGAAAACTAGAAAGAAGTTTTCTGAGAAACTTCTTGGTGATGTGTGAATTCATCTCACAGAGTTACACTTATGTTTCGTGCAGCAGTCCATTAGCACTGTCTTTGAGGGACCTGAGAACGGCTTCTTTAGATCGTATTGAGGCCTTGGCTGATAAAGGAAATTTCATCAGTTCAAATCGTGAAAGAAGCTTTCTGAGAAACTTCTTTCTGATCCGTGAGTTCATCTCACAGAGTAAAAACTTAGGTCTCAGGAAGCAGTTTCCTAACACGCTTTTCGTGGAAACTGCAAAGAGATATTTGGAAGCCCATAGGGTCCCATGGTGAAAATAGAAATATCCGCACATGAGAACTAGAGAGAAGCTTTCTGAGAGATTGCTTTCGGATATGTGACTTAATCACACAGAGTTCCACCACTCCCTTCATGGAACAGTTTGCTGACACTGTTGTCGTGGATTCTGCAAAGTGATATTTGGGAGCCCATACGGGCCCATGGTGAAAAAAGAAACATCCTCACATAAGACCAAGAGAGAAGCTTTCTGAGAGATTGCTTTCGGATATGTGACTTCATCACACAGAGTTCCACCACTCCCTTCGTGGAACAGTTTGCTGACACTGTTGTCGTGGATTTTGCAAAGTGATATTTGGAGCTCATTGAGGGCTATGATGAAAAAGGAAATATCCTCAGATTAAAAATGGAAATAAGCCCTCTGAGAAGCTGCATTGCCATGTGTGAATGCAACTCACAGAGTTACACGTTTCTCTTCAGTGATCAGTTTGTTAACACAGTTTTCTTTAAATCTGCAAATAGATACTTCACAGCCCTATGAAGATTATGGTGAAAAAGGAAATATCCTCAGATGAAAACTAGAAAGAAGCTTTCTTAGAAACTTCTTGGTGATGTGTGAATTTCTCTCACAGAGTTACACTTATGTTTCGTGGAGTGGTCCATTAACACTGTCTTTGAGGAACCTGAGAAGGGCTTCTTTGGATCACGTTGAGGCCTATGCTGATAAAGGAAATTTCATCCGTTCAAAACGTGAAGGAAGCTTTCTGAGAAACTTCTTTCTGATCAGTGAGTTCATCTCACAGACTTACAACTTACACCACCTCAGGAAGCAGTTTGCTAGCACTCTTTTCGTGGAAACTGCAAAGTGATATTTGGGAGCCCATAGGGGCCCATGGTGAAAAAGGAAATATCCTCACATAATAACTAGGGAGAAGCTTTCTGAGAATTTGCTTTCTAATGTGTGACTTCATCACTCAGACTTCCACCCTTCCCTTCTTGGAACAGTTTGCTAACACTGTTGTCGTGGATTCTGCAAAGTGATATTTGGGGGCCCATAGGGACCCATGGTGAAAAAGGAAGTATCCTCATGTAAAAATAGTGAGAAGATTTCTGAGAGATTGCTTTCAGATATGTGACTTCATCACACAGAGTTCCACCTTCCCTTCTTGGAACAGTTTGATAAAACTGTTGTGGTGGATTCTGCAAAGTGAGCTTTGGGAGCTCATTGAGGGCTATGTTGACAAAGTAAATATTCTCAGATTAAAACTGGAAAGAAGCTTTCCGAAATACTGCATTGCCATGTGTGAATGCAACTCACAGAGTTACACCTTTATCTTCAGTGATCAGTTCGTAAACACACTTTTCTGGAAATCTGCAATTAGATACTTCATAGCGCAGTAAAGCTTACGGTGACAAAGGAAATATCCTCAGATGAAAACTACAAAGAATCTTTCTTAGAAACTTCTTGGGGATGTGTGAATTCATCTCACAGAGTTACACTTATGTTTTGTTGAGCAGTCCATTAACACCGTCTTTGAGGAATCTGAGAAGGGCCTCTTTGGATCGCATTGAGGCCTTCGCTGATAAAGGAATTTTCTTCAGTTCATAACGTGAAAGAATCTTTTTCAGAAACTTCTTTCTGATCAGTGAGTTAATCTCAAAGACTTACAGCTTAGACCTCAGGAAGCAGTTTCCTAACACTCTTTTCGTGGAAACTGGAAAGTGATATTTGGGAGCCCATTGGCCAATGGTGAAAAAAGATGTATCCTCACATAAAAACTAGAGAGAAGCTTTCTGAGAGATTGCTTTGTGATGTGTGACTTCATCGCGCAGAGTTCCACCTTTCCCTTCTTGGAACAGTTTTCTAACACTGTTGTCGTGGATTCTGCAAAGTGATATTTGGGAGCCCATAGGGGCCCATGGTGAGAAAAGAAGTACGCTCACATAACAACTACCGCGAAGCTTTCTGAGAGATTGCTTTCTGATATGTGACTTCATCACACAGAGTTCCACCCTTCCCTTCTAGGAACTGTTTGCTAACACTGTTGTCGTGGATTCTGCAAAGTGACATTTGGGAACTCCCTGAGGGCTATGGTGAAAAAGGAAATATCCTGAGATTAAAACTGGAAAGAAGCCTTCTGAGAAACTACATTCCCATGTGTGAATGCATCTCACAGCGTTACACATTTCTCTTCAGTTATCAGTTTGTTAACACAGTTTTCTGGAAATCTGTAATTAGATACTTCCTAGCGCAATGAAGTTTACGGTTACAAAGGAAATATCCTCAGATGAAAACTAGAAAGAAGCTTTCTTAGAAACTTCTTGGTGATGTGTGAATTCATCTCACAGAGTTACACTTATGTTTCATGAGCAGTCCATTAACACTGTATTTGAGGAACCTCAGAAGTGCTTCTTTGGATCGCATTGACCCTACGCTGATAAAGGAAATTTCATCAGTTCAAAAAGTGAAAGAAGCATTATCAGAAACTTCTGTCTGATCAGTGAGTTCATCTCACAGCCTTACAACTTAGACCTCAGGAAGCAGTTTCCTAACACTCCTTTCGTGGAAACTGCAAAGTGATATTTGGGAGCCCTTAGGGGCCCATGGTGAAAAAGGAATATCCTGACATAAAAGCTAGAGAGAAGCTTTGTGAGAGATTGCTTTCTGGTATGTGACTTCATCACACAGAGTTCCATCCTTCCCTCCTTGGAACAGATTGCTAACACTGTTGTCGTGGATTCTGCAAAGTGATATTAGGGAGCTCATTGAGGGCTATGGTGAAAAAGGAAATATCCTCAGATTAAAAGTTGAAAGAAGCCCTCTGAGAAACTGCACTGCCATGTGTGAATGCAACGCACAGAGTTACAGGTTTCTATTCAGTGATCAGTTTGTTAACACAGTTTTCTGGAAATCTGCAATGAGATTCTTTATATCGCACTGAAGCTTACGGTGATAAAGGAAATATCCTCAGATGAAAACTAGAAAGAAGCATTCCTAGAAACTTCTTGGTGATGTGTGAATTCATCTCAGAGAGCTACACTTATGTTTCTTGGAGCAGTCCATTAACACTGTCTTTAAGGAACCTGAGAAGGGCTTCTTTGGATCGCATTGAGGAATACGCTGATAAAGGAAATTTCATCAGTTCAAAACGTGAAAGAAGCTTTCTGAGAAGCTTCTTTCCGATCAGTGAGTTCATCTCACAGAGTTACAACTTAGACCTCAGGAAGCAGTTTGCTAACACTCTTTCGTGGAAACTACAAAGTGATATTTGGTAGCCCTTAGGATCCCATGGTGAAAGTGGAAATATACTCACATAATAACTAGAGAGAAGCTTTCTGAGAGATTGCTTTCTGATGTGTGACTTCATCACACAGAGTTCCTCCCTTCCCTTCTTGGAACAGTTTGCTAACACTGTTGTCGTGGATTCTGCAAACTGATATTTGGGAGCTCATTGAGGGCTATGGTGGAAAAGGAAATATCCTCAGATTAAAACTGGAAAGAAGCCTTCTGAGAAACTGCATTGCCATGTGTGAATGCGACTCACAGTGTTTCACGTTTCTCTTAAGTGATTAGTTTGTTAACACAGTTTTCGGGAAATCTGCAATTAGATACTTCATAGCGCAGTGAAGCTTACGGTGAAAAAGGAAATATCCTCAGATGAAAACTAGAAAGAAGCTTTCATAGAATCTTATTGGTGATGTGTGAATTCATCTCACAGAGTTACACTTATGTTTCATGGCGTAGTCCATTAACAATGTCTTTGAGGAACCTGAGAAGGGCTTCTTTGGATCGCATTCAATCCTACGTTGATAAAGGAAATTTCATCAGTTCAAAACGTGAAAGAGGCTTTCTGAGAAACTTCTTTCTGATCAGTGAGTTCATCACACAGACTTACAACTTAGACGTCAGGAAGCAGTTTGCTAACACTCTTTTCGTGTTAACTGCAAAGGGATATTTGGGAGACCATAGGGGCCCTGGTGACAAAAGAAGTATCCTCACATGAAAACTAGAGAGAAACTTTCTGAGAGATTGCTTTCTGATAAGTGACTTCACCACACAGAGTTCCACCCTTCCCTTCTTGGGACAGCTTGCTATCACTGTTGTCATGGATTCTGCAAAGTCATATTTGGGATCTCTTTGAGGACTATGGTGAAATAGGAAATGTCCCCCGATAAAAGTGGAAAGAAGCCTCTCAGAAACTGCATTGCCATGTGTGAATGCAACAAACAGCGTTACTCGTTTCTCTTCAGTGATCTGTTTGTTAACACAGTTTTCTTGAAATCTGCATTGAGATATTTCATAACGCAATGAAGCTTACGGTGACAAAGGAAATAGCCATAGAGGAAAACTAGAAAGAAGCTTTCTTTGAAACTTCTTGGTGATGTGTGAATTCATCTCACAGAGTTACACTTATGTTTCGTGGAGCAGTCCATTAACACTGTCTTTGAGGAACCTGAAAAGGGCTTCTTTGGATCGCATTGAGGCCTACGCTGATAAAGGAAATTACATCAGTTCAAAACGTGAAAGAAGCTTTCTGAGAAGCTTCTTTCTGATCAGTGAGTTTATCTCACACACTTACAACTTAGACGTCAGGAATCAGTTTGCTAACACTCTTGTTGTAGAAACTGCAAAGTGATATTTGGGAGCCCATAGGGGCCCATCGTGAAAAAGAAAATATCCTCACATAATAACTAGAGAGAAGCTTTCTGAGAGATTGCTTTCTGATGTGTGACTTCATCACACAGAGTTCCACCCTTCCCTTCTTGGAACAGTTTGGTAACACTGTTGTGGTGGATTCTGCAAAGTGATATTTGGGAGCCCATAGGGGCCCATCGTGAAAAAGGAAGTATCCTCACATAAAAATTAGAGAGAAGCTTTCTGAGAGATTGCTTTCTGATATGTGACTTCATCACACAGAGTTCCTCCCTTCCCTTCTTGGAACACGTTGCTAACACTGTTGTCGTGGATTCTGCAAAGTGATATTTGGGATCTCATTGAGGGCTATGGTGAAAAAGGAAATATCCTCAGATTAAAACTGGAAAGAATCCTTCTGACAAACTGCATTGCCACGTGTGAATGCAACTCACAGAGTTACATGTTTCTCTTCAGTGATCAGTTTTGTTAACACAGTTTTCTGGAAATCTGCAATTAGATACTTCATAGCGCAATGAAGCTTACGGTGACAAAGGAAATATCCTCAGATGAAAACTAGAACGAAGCTTTCTTAGAAGCTTCTTGGTGATGTGTGAATTCATCTCACGGCGTTACACTTATTTTTCGTGGAGGAATCCATTAACACTGTCTTTGAGGAAGCTGAGAAGGCTTCTTTGGATTGCATTGAGGCCTACGCTGATAAAGGAAATTCATCAGTTCAAAACGTGAAAGAAGCTTTCTGAGAAACTTCTTTCTGATCAGTGAGTTCATCTAACAGACTTACAATTTAGACCTCAGGAAGCAGTTTGCTAACACTCTTTTCGTGAAACTGCAAAGTGATATTTGGGAGCCCATAGGGGCCCATGGTGAAAAGGAAATATCCTCAATATTAACTAGAGAGAAGCCTTCTGATAGATTGCTTTCTGATGTGTGACTTCATCACACAGAGTTCCACCCTTCCCTTCATGGAACAGTTTGCTAACACTGTTGTCGTGGATTCTGCAAAGTGATATTTGGGGCCCATAGGGACCCATGGTGAAAAAGGAGTATCCTCATGTAAAATAGTGAGAAGATTTCTGAGAGATTGCTTTCAAGATATGTGACTTCATCACACAGAGTTCCACCTTCCCTTCTTGGAACGTTTGATAAAAACTGTTGTGGTGGATTCTGCAAAGTGAGCTTGGGAGCATCCATTGAGGGCTATGTTGACAAAGTAAATATTCTCAGATTAAAACTGGAAAGAAGCTTTCCGAAATACTGCATTGCCATGTGTGAATGCAACTCACAGAGTTACACCTTTATCTTCAGTGATCAGTTCGTAAACACACTTTTCTGGAAATCTGCAATTAGATACTTCATAGCGCAGTAAAGCTTACGGTGACAAAGGAAATATCCTCAGATGAAAACTACAAAGAATCTTTCTTAGAAACTTCTTGGGGATGTGTGAATTCATCTCACAGAGTTACACTTATGTTTTGTTGAGCAGTCCATTAACACCGTCTTTGAGGAATCTGAGAAGGGCCTCTTTGGATCGCATTGAGGCCTTCGCTGATAAAGGAATTTTCTTCAGTTCATAACGTGAAAGAATCTTTTTCAGAAACTTCTTTCTGATCAGTGAGTTAATCTCAAAGACTTACAGCTTAGACCTCAGGAAGCAGTTTCCTAACACTCTTTTCGTGGAAACTGGAAAGTGATATTTGGGAGCCCATTGGCCAATGGTGAAAAAGATGTATCCTCACATAAAAACTAGAGAGAAGCTTTCTGAGAGATTGCTTTGTGATGTGTGACTTCATCGCGCAGAGTTCCACCTTTCCCTTCTTGGAACAGTTTTCTAACACTGTTGTCGTGGATTCTGCAAAGTGATATTTGGGAGCCCATAGGGGCCCATGGTGAGAAAGAAGTACGCTCACATAACAACTACCGCGAAGCTTTCTGAGAGATTGCTTTCTGATAGTGACTTCATCACACAGAGTTCCACCTTCCCTTCTAGGAACTGTTTGCTAACACTGTTGTCGTGGATTCTGCAAAGTGACATTTGGGAACTCCCTGAGGGCTATGGTGAAAAAGGAAATATCCTGAGATTAAAACTGGAAAGAAGCCTTCTGAGAAACTACATTCCCATGTGTGAATGCATCTCACAGCGTTACACATTTCTCTTCAGTTATCAGTTTGTTTAACACAGTTTTCTGGAAATCTGTAATTAGATACTTCCTAGCGCAATGAAGTTACGGTTACAAAGGAAATATCCTCAGATGAAACTAGAAAGAAGCTTTCTTAGAAACTTCTTGGTGATGTGTGAATTCATCTCACAGAGTTACACTTATGTTTCATGAGCAGTCCATTAAACACTGTATTTGAGGAACCTCAGAAGTGCTTCTTTGGATCGCATTGACCCTACGCTGATAAAGGAAATTTCATCAGTTCAAAAAGTGAAAGAAGCATTAATCAGAAACTTCTGTCTGATCAGTGAGTTCATCTCACAGCCTTACAACTTAGACCTCAGGAAGCAGTTCCTAACACTCCTTTCGTGGAAACTGCAAAGGTGATATTTGGGAGCCCTTAGGGGCCCATGGTGAAAAAGGAATATCCTGACATAAAGCTAGAGAGAAGCTTTGTGAGAGATTGCTTTCTGGTATGTGACTTCATCACACAGAGTTCCATCCTTCCCTCCTTGGAAAAGATGCTAACACTGTTGTCGTGGATTCTGCAAAGTGATATTAGGGAGCTCATTGAGGGCTATGGTGAAAAAGGAAATATCCTCAGATTAAAAGTTGAAAGAAGCCCTCTGAGAAACTGCACTGCCATGTGTGAATGCAACGCACAGAGTTACAGGTTTCTATTCAGTGATCAGTTTGTTAACACAGTTTTCTGGAAATCTGCAATGAGATTCTTTATATCGCACTGAAGCTTACGGTGATAAAGGAAATATCCTCAGATGAAAACTAGAAAGAAGCATTCCTAGAAACTTCTTGGTGATGTGTGAATTCATCTCAGAGAGCTACACTTATGTTTCTTGGAGCAGTCCATTAACACTGTCTTTAAGGAACCTGAGAAGGGCTTCTTTGGATCGCATTGAGGAATACGCTGAAAAGGAAATTTCATCAGTTCAAAACGTGAAAGAAGCTTTCTGAGAAGCTTCTTTCCGATCAGTGAGTTCATCTCACAGAGTTACAACTTAGACCTCAGGAAGCAGTTTGCTAACACTCTTTCGTGGAAACTACAAAGTGATATTTGGTAGCCCTTAGGATCCCATGGTGAAAGTGGAAATATACTCACATAATAACTAGAGAGAAGCTTTCTGACAGATTGCTTTCTGATGTGTGACTTCATCACACAGAGTTCCTCCCTTCCCTTCTTGGAACAGTTTGCTAACACTGTTGTCGTGGATTCTGCAAACTGATATTTGGGAGCTCATTGAGGGCTATGGTGGAAAAGGAATATCCTCAGATTAAAACTGGAAAGAAGCCTTCTGAGAAACTGCATTGCCATGTGTGAATGCGACTCACAGTGTTTCACGTTTCTCTTAAGTGATTAGTTTGTTAACACAGTTTTCGGGAAATCTGCAATTAGATACTTCATAGCGCAGTGAAGCTTACGGTGAAAAAGGAAATATCCTCAGATGAAAACTAGAAAGAAGCTTTCATAGAATCTTATTGGTGATGTGTGAATTCATCTCACAGAGTTACACTTATGTTTCATGGCGTAGTCCATTAACAATGTCTTTGAGGAACCTGAGAAGGGCTTCTTTGGATCGCATTCAATCCTACGTTGATAAAGGAAATTTCATCAGTTCAAAACGTGAAAGAGGCTTTCTGAGAAACTTCTTTCTGATCAGTGAGTTCATCACACAGACTTACAACTTAGACGTCAGGAAGCAGTTTGCTAACACTCTTTTCGTGTTAACTGCAAAGGGATATTTGGGAGACCATAGGGGCCCTGGTGACAAAAGAAGTATCCTCACATGAAAACTAGAGAGAAACTTTCTGAGAGATTGCTTTCTGATAAGTGACTTCACCACACAGAGTTCCACCCTTCCCTTCTTGGGACAGCTTGCTATCACTGTTGTCATGGATTCTGCAAAGTCATATTTGGGATCTCTTTGAGGACTATGGTGAAATAGGAAATGTCCCCCGATAAAAGTGGAAAGAAGCCTCTCAGAAACTGCATTGCCATGTGTGAATGCAACAAACAGCGTTACTCGTTTCTCTTCAGTGATCTGTTTGTTAACACAGTTTTCTTGAAATCTGCATTGAGATATTTCATAACGCAATGAAGCTTACGGTGACAAAGGAAATAGCCATAGAGGAAAACTAGAAAGAAGCTTTCTTTGAAACTTCTTGGTGATGTGTGAATTCATCTCACAGAGTTACACTTATGTTTCGTGGAGCAGTCCATTAACACTGTCTTGAACCTGAAAAGGGCTTCTTTGGATCGCATTGAGAGCCTACGCTGATAAAGGAAATACATCAGTTCAAAACGTGAAAGAAGCTTTCTGAGAAGCTTCTTTCTGATCAGTGAGTTTATCTCACACACTTACAACTTAGACGTCAGGAATCAGTTTGCTAACACTCTTGTTGTAGAAACTGCAAAGTGATATTTGGGAGCCCATAGGGGCCCATCGTGAAAAAGAAAATATCCTCACATAATAACTAGAGAGAAGCTTTCTGAGAGATTGCTTTCTGATGTGTGACTTCATCACACAGAGTTCCACCCTTCCCTTCTGAACAGTTTGGTAACACTGTTTTTTCTTCAAAAGTGATATTTGGGAGCCCATAGGGGCCCATCGTGAAAAAGGAAGTATCCTCACATAAAAATTAGAGAGAAGCTTTCTGAGAGATTGCTTTCTGATATGTGACTTCATCACACAGAGTTCCTCCCTTCCTTCTTGGAACACGTTGCTAACACTGTTGTCGTGGATTCTGCAAATGATATTTGGGATCTCATTGGTCTATTATCTCCTCAGATTAAAACTGGCCTCATCCTTCTGACAAACTGCATTGCCACGTGTGAATGCAACTCACAGAGTTACATGTTTCTCTTCAGTGATCAGTTTGTTAACACAGTTTTCTGGAAATCTGCAATTAGATACTTCATAGTGCAATGAAGCTTACGGTGACAAAGGAAATATCCTCAGATGAAAACTAGAACGAAGCTTTCTTAGAAGCTTCTTGGTGATGTGTGAATTCATCTCACGGCGTTACACTTATTTTTCGTGGAGGAATCCATTAACACTGTCTTTGGAGGAAGCTGAGAAGGCTTCTTTGGATTGCATTGAGGCCTACGCTATGAAAGGAAAATTCATCAGTTCAAAACGTGAAAGAAGCTTTCTGAGAAACTTCTTTCTGATCAGTGAGTTCATCTAACAGACTTACAATTTAGACCTCAGGAAGCAGTTTGCTAACACTCTTTTCGTGGAAACTGCAAAGTGATATTTGGGAGCCCATAGGGGCCCATGGTGAAAAAGGAAATATCCTCACATATTAACTAGAGAGAAGCTTCTGATAGATGCTTTCTGATGTGTGACTTCATCACACAGAGTTCCACCCTTCCTTCATGGAACAGTTTTGCTAACAACTGTTGTCGTGGATTCTGCAAAGTGATATTTGGGGGCCATGGGACCCATGGTGAAAAGGAAGTATCCTCATGTAAAAATAGTGAGAAGATTTCTGAGAGATTGCTTTCAGATATGTGACTTCATCACACAGAGTTCCACCTTCCCTTCTTGGAACAGTTTGATAAAACTGTTGTGGTGGATTCTGCAAAGTGAGCTTTGGGAGCTCATTGAGGGCTATGTTGACAAAGTAAATATTCTCAGATTAAAACTGGAAAGAAGCTTTCCGAAATACTGCATTGCCATGTGTGAATGCAACTCACAGAGTTACACCTTTATCTTCAGTGATCAGTTCGTAAACACACTTTTCTGGAAATCTGCAATTAGATACTTCATAGCGCAGTAAGTAGTAAAGCGGTGACAAAGGAAATATCCTCAGATGAAAACTACAAAGAATCTTTCTTAGAAACTTCTTGGGATGTGTGAATTCATCTCACAGAGTTACACTTATGTTTGTTGAGCAGTCCATTAACACCGTCTTTGAGGATCTGAGAAGGGCCTCTTTGGATCGCATTGAGGCCTTCGCTGATAAAGGAATTTTCTTCAGTTCATAACGTGAAAGAATCTTTTTCAGAAACTTCTTTCTGATCAGTGAGTTAATCTCAAAGACTTACAGCTTAGACCTCAGGAAGCAGTTTCCTAACACTCTTTTCGTGGAAACTGGAAAGTGATATTTGGGAGCCCATTGGCCAATGGTGAAAAAAGATGTATCCTCACATAAAAACTAGAGAGAAGCTTTCTGAGAGATTGCTTTGTGATGTGTGACTTCATCGCGCAGAGTTCCACCTTTCCCTTCTTGGAACAGTTTTCTAACACTGTTGTCGTGGATTCTGCAAAGTGATATTTGGGCCCATAGGGGCCCATGGTGAGAAAAGAAGTACGCTCACATAACAACTAACCGCGAAGCTTTCTGAGAGATTGCTTTCTGATATGTGACTTCATCACACAGAGTTCCACCCTTCCCTTCTAGGAACTGTTTGCTAACACTGTTGTCGTGGATTCTGCAAAGTGACATTTGGGAACTCCCTGAGGGCTATGGTGAAAAAGGAAA
>NC_044564.1:28011594-28022063 GCF_007565055.1 Rhinopithecus roxellana
GGTTTGTCATAAATAGCTCTTATTATTTTGAGGTACGTTCCATCCATCAATACCGAATTTATTGAGCGTTTTTAGCATGAAGGGCTGTTGAATTTTGTCAAAAGCCTTTTCTGCATCTATTGAGACAATCATGTGGTTCTTGTCTTTGGTTCTGTTTATATGCTGGATTACGTTTATTGATTTCCGAATGTTGAACCAGCCTTGCATCCCAGGGATGAAGCCCACTTGATCATGGTGGATAAGCTTTTTGATGTGCTGCTGAATCCGGTTTGCCAGTATTTTATTGAGAATTTTTGCATCAATGTTCATCAGGGATATTGGTCTAAAATTCTCTTTTTTTGTTGTGTCTCTGCCAGGCTTTAGTATCAGGATGATGTTGGCCTCATAAAATGAGTTAGGGGAGGATTCCCTCTTTTTCTATTGATTGGAATTAGTTTCAGAAGGAATGGTACCAGCTCCTCCTTGTACCTCTGGTAGAATTCAGCTGGTAATCCATCTGGTCCTGGACTTGTTTTTGGTGGGTAGGTTATTAATTGTTGCCTCCATTTCAGATGCCTGATATTGGTCTATTCAGGGATTCAACTTCTTCCTGCTTTAGCCTTGGGAGAGTGGTAAGTGTCCAGGAAATTATCCATTTCTTCTAGATTTCTAGTTGATTGCGTAGAGGCGTTTATAGTATTCCTCTGATGGTTAGTTTGTATTTCTGTGGGTCAGTGGTGATATCCCCTTTATCATTTTTTATTGCATCTATTTGATCCTCTCTCTTTTTCTTCTTTATTAGCCTTTGCTAGCGGTCTGTCAATTTGTTGATCTTTTCAAAAACCAACTCCTGGATTCATTGATTTTTTTTTGGGAGGGGTTGTTGGTGTGCTCTATCTCCTTTCAGTCGGCTCTGATCTTAGTTATTTCTTGCCCTACTGCTACGTTTTGAAGTGATGATTGCTCTGCCTCTCTAGTTCTTTGAAGTATGATGTCTAGAGTGTCAATTTTAGATCTTTCCCTGCTTTCTCTTGTGGGCATTTATGCTATAAATTTCCCTCTACACACTGCTTAAATGTGTCCCCAGAGATTCTGGTATGTTGTATCTTGTTCTCATTGGTTTCAAAGAACATCTTTATTTCGCTTTCATTTCGTTATGTACCCAGTAGTCCTTCAGGAGCAGGTTGTTCCGTTTCCATGTAGTTGAGCGGTTTTGATTGAGTTTCTTAGTCCTGAGTTCATTGTTTGATTGCCACTGTGGTCTGAGAGACAGTTTGTTATAATTTCTGTTCTTGTACATTTGCTGAGGAGTGCTTTCCTTCCAATTATGTGGTCAATTTTGGAATAAGTGCGATGTGGTGCTGAGAAGACTGTATATTCTGTTGATTTGTGGTGGAGATTCTATAGATGTCTATTAGGTCCGCTTGGTGCAGAGATGAGTTCAATTCCTGATATCCTTGTTAACTTTCTGTCTCGTTTGATCTGTCTAATGTTGACAGCGGACGTGTTGACGTCTCCCATTATTATGTATGGGAGTCTAAGTCTCTTTGTAAGTCTCTAAGGACTGCTTTATGAATCTGGTGTGCTCCTGTATTGGGTGCATATATATTTAGGAGAGTTAGCTCTTCCTGTTGAATTGATCCCTTTACCATTATGTAATGGCTCTCTTGTCTCTTTTGATCTTTGATGGTTTAAAGTTGTTTTATCAGAGACAAGGATTGCAACCCCTGCTTTTTTTTTGTTCTCCATTGCTTGGTAGATCTTCCTCCATCCCTTTATTTTGAGCCTATGTATGTCTCTGCATGTGAGATGGGTCTCCTGAATACAGCAGACTGATGGGTTCTTGACTCTTATCCAGTTTGCCAGTCTGTGTCTTTTAATTGGAGCATTATAGTCCATTAACATTTAAGGTTAATATTGTATGTGTGAACTTGATCCTGCCATTATGATATTAACTGGTTATTTTGCTCGTAGTTGATGCAGTTTCTTCCTAGCCTCGATGGGTCTTTACATTTTGGCATGTTCTGCGATGGCTGGTACCGGTTGTTCCTTTCCATGTTTAGGGCTTCCTTCAGGGTCTCTTGTAAGGCAGGCCTGGTGGTGACAAAATCTCTAAGCATTTGCTTATCTGTAAAGGATTTTATTTCTCCTTCACTTATGAAACTTAGTTTGGCTGGATATGAAATTCTGGGTTGAAAATTCTTTTCTTTAAGACGTTGAATATTGGCCCCCACTCTCTTCTGGCTTGTAGAGTTTCTGCCGAGAGATCTGCTGTTAGTCTGATGGGCTTCCCTTTGTGGGTTACCCGACCTTTCTCTCTGGCTGCCCTTAAGATTTTTTCCTTCATTTCAACTTTGGTGAATCTGGCAATGATGTGTCTTGGAGTTGCTCTTCTGGAGGAGTATCTTTGTGGCGTTCTCTGTATTTCCTGAATTTGAATGTTGGCCTGCCCTACTAGGTTGGGGAAGTTCTCCTGGATGATATCCTGAAGAGTGTTTTCCAACTTGGTTCCATTTTCCCCCTCACTTTCAGGCACCCCAATCAGACGTAGATTTGGTCTTTTTACGTAATCCCATACTTCTTGCAGGCTTTGCTCATTTCTTTTCTTCTTTTTTCTTTTGGTTTCTCTTCTCGCTTCATTTCATTCATTTGATCTTCAATCGCTGATACTCTTTCTTCCAGTTGATCGAGTCGGTTACTGAAGCTTGTGCATTTGTCACGTATTTCTTGTGTCATGGTTTTCATCTCTGTCATTTCGTTTATGATCTTCTCTGCATTAATTAGTCTAGCTGTCAATTCTTCCACTTTTTTTCAAGATTTTTAGTTTCTTTGCGCTGGGTACGTAATTCCTCCTTTAACTCTGATAAGTTTGATGGACTGAAGCCTTCTTCTCTCGTCTCATCCAAGTCATTCTCTGACCAGCTTTGATCCGTTGCTGGCGATGGGCTGCGCTCCTTTGGCAGGGAGATGCGCTCTTATTTTTGAATTTCCAGCTTTTCTGCCCTGCTTCTTCCCCATCTTTGTGGTTTTATCTGTCTCTGGTCTTTGATGGTGGCGACAGTACTGTTGGGGTTTTGGTATAGGTGTCCTTCCTGTTTGATAGTGTTCCTTTCTGACAGTCAGAAGGATGTCTGTTGGTCTGTTGGAGATGCGTGAGGGTCCACTCCAGACCCTGTTTGCCTGGGTATCAGCAGCAGAGCTTGCCGAAGATAGAATATTGCTGAACAGCGAGTGTACCTGTCTGATTCTTCCTTTGGAAGTTTCCTCTCAGGGGTGTACTCCACCCTGTGATGGTGTGGGGTGTCAGACTGCACCTAGTGGGGGGATTTCTCCCAGCTAGGCCTACTCAGGGGTCAGGGGACCACACCTGAGCAGGGCAGTCTGTCCGTTCTCAGATATCAACCTCCGCGTTGGGAGATCCACGGCTCTCCCCAAAGCTGTCAGACAGAGTCGTTCGCGTCTGCACCGGCTCCCGCTACTTCCCCTGTTGGTCTTCAGCTGTGCGCTGTCCCCAGAGGTGGAGACTACAGAGACAGGCAGGCTCCTTGAGCTGCTGTGAGCTTCCACCAAGTTCGAGCTTCCCAGCGACTTTGTTTACCTACTTAAGCCTCAGCAATGGCGGGGGCCCCTCCCCCAGCCTCGCTGCTGCCTTGCGGATAGATCGCGGTCAGACTGCTGTGTTAGCAGTGAGGAGGCTTCGTGGCGTGGGACCCTCCCGGCCAGGTGTGGGATATATTATCCTGGTGTGCCTGTATGCTTACCGCGCAGTATTGGGGTGGGAGTTACCCGATTTTCCAGGTGTTGTGTGTCTCAGTTCCCCTGACTAGGAAAACGGATCCCCTTCCCCCTTGCGCTTCCAGGTGAGGCGATTGCCTCGCCCTGCTTCAGCTCTCGCTGGGTCAGGCTGCAGCAGCTGAGCCAGTACCGATTGTCCGGCACTCCCTAGTGAGATGACCCCAGGTACCTCAGTTGAAAATGCAGAAATCATCGGTCGTCTGTGTCGCTCGCGCTGGGAGTTGGAGCAATGGGATACTTCTTAGCCCAATGAAGCTTACGGTGAGAAAGGAAATACCCTCAGATGAAAACTAGAAAGTAACTTTCGTGGAAACCTCTTGGTGATGGGTGAATTCATCTCACAGAGGTACAGTTATGTTTCCTGGAACAGTCCATTAACACTGTCTTTGAGGAACCCGAGAAGGGCTATTTTTGAATGCATTGAGGCCTACTCTGCTAAGGGAAATATAATCCGTTCAAAAAGTGAGACAAGTTTTTTTAGAAACTTCTGTGTGATCTGTGAATTCATCTCACAGAGTTACAACTTAGTCCTCATGAAGCAGTTTGCTAAAACTCTTTTCGTGGAATCTGCAAAGTGATATTTGGGAGCCCATTGGGGCCCAGGGTGAAAAAGGAAATGTCAACAGATAATAACTAAAGAGACGCTTTCTGTGAGATTGCTTTCTGAGTTGTGACTTTATCACACAGAATTCCACCCTTCCCTTCTTGGAACAGTTTGCTAACACAGTTGTCGTGGATTCTGCAAAATGATATTTGGGAGCTCATTGTGGGGCTATGGTGAAAAAGAAAATATCTTCAGATAAAAACTGGAAAGAAGCCTTCTGAGAAAATTTACTTCAATATATGAATGCAACTCACAGGGTGGAACCTTTCTCTTCAGTGATCAGTTTGCTAACACAGTGTCCTTGAAATTTGCAATGGGATACATCATAGCGCAATGAAGCTTATGGTGACCAAGTAAATATCCTCAGAAGAAAACTAGAAAGAAGCTTTCGTAGAAACTTCTTGATGATATGTGAATTCATCTCACAGAATTACACTTATGTTTCCGGTAACAGTCCATTAACACTGTTTTGAGGAACCCGAGAAGGGTGACTTTCGATCGCATTGAGGCCTACACTGATAAAGGAAATATCATCAGTTCAAAACGTGATAGAAGCTTTCTGAGAAACTTCTTAGGGATTTGTGAATTCATCTCACAGAGTTACAACTTAGTCCTCATGCAGCAGTTTGCTAACACTCTTTTCGTGGAATCTGCAAAGTGATATTCGAGAACCCATTGGGGCCCAGTGTTAAAAAGGAAATATCCTCACATAGTAACTAGAGTCAAGCTTTCTTAGAGATTACTTTCTGATGTGTGACTTCATCACACAGAGTTTCACCCTTCCCCTCTGGGAACAGTTTGCTAACACTGTTGTCGTGGATTCTGCAAAGTGATATTTGGGAGCTCGTTGAGGGCTATGGTGAAAAAAGAAATATCTTCAGATTAAAACCGGAAAGAAGCCTTCTGGGAAAATGCACTTCGATGTATGAATGCAACTCACAGAGGGGTACCTTTCTCTTCATTGATCAGTTTGCTAACACAGTTTTCTTGAAATCTGCAGTAGGATACTTCTTAGCGCAATGAAGCTTACGGTGCAAAGGAAATATCCTCAGATGAAAGTAGAAAGAACTTTCTCAGAAACTCTTGGTGATGTGTGAATTCATCTCACAGAGTTACACTTATGTTTTCGGGAACAGTCCTTTGACAGTGTCTTCGAGGAACCCGAAAAGGGTTTCTTTGGATGGCATTCAGTCCTACGCTGATAAAGGAAATATCATCAGTTCAAAACGTGAAAGAAGCTTTCTGAGAAACTTCTTTGTGATCTGTGAATTCATCTCATACAGCTACAACTTAGTCCTCATAAAGCAGTTTGCTAACATGCGTATTGTGGAATCTGCAAAGTGATATTACGGAGCCCTTTGTGGCCCATTGTAAAAAAGGAAATATCCTCAGATAATAACGAGAGAGAAGCTTTCTGAGAGATTGCTTTCTGAGGTGTGACTTCCTCACTCAGAGTTCCTCCCTTCTCATCTTGCAACATTTTGCTTACACAGTAGTCGTCAATTCTGCAAAGTGATATTGGGGAGCTCATTGAGGGCTATAGTATAAAAGGAAATATCTTCAGATAAAAAGATGAAGGAAGCCTTCTGGGAAAATGCACTTCGATGTACGAATGCAATCACAGAGTTACACCTTTCTCTTCAGTGATCAGTTTGCTAACACAGTTTTCTTGAAAACTGCAATGGGATACTTCTTAGCGCAATGAAGCTTCGGGACAAAGTAAACATCCTCAGATGAAAGTAGAAAGAAGTTTTCTTAGAAACTTCTTGGTGATGTGGGAATTCATCTCAGAGAGTTACACTAATGTTTCCGGGGAACAGTCCAGTAACTATGTCTTTGAGGAAACTTAGAAGGGTTACTTTGGATCGCAATGAGGCCAACGCTGATAAAGGAAATATCATCAGTTAAAACGTGAAAGAAGCTTTCTGAGAAACTTCTTTGTGATCTGTGAATTCATCTCACAGAGTTGCAACTTAGTCCTCATGAAGCAGTTTGCTAACACTCTTTTCTTGCAATCTGCAAAGTGATATTTGGGAGCCTATGGGGGCCCATGGTGAAAAAGAAAATATCCTCAGATAATAACTAGAGAGAAGCTTTCTGAGAGATTGCTTTCTGATGTGTGACTTCATCACACAGAATTCCACCCTTCCCTTCTTGGAAGAGTTTGCTAACACAGTTGTCGTGGATTCTGCAAAGTGATATTTGAGAGCTCAATGAGGGCTCTGGTGAAAAACGAAGTATCTTCACAAAAAAACTGGAAGGAAGCCTTCTGGGAAAATGCACTTCGATGTATGAATGCAACTGAAAGAGTAACACGATTCTCTTCAGTGATCAGTTTGCTAAAACAGTTTTCTTGAAATCTACAATGGGATACTTCTTAGCACAATGAAGCTTACAGTGAGAAAGGAAATATCCTCAGAAGAAAACTAGAAAGAAGCTTAATTTGAAACTTCTTGGTGAAGTGTGAATTCATCTCACAGAGTTACACTTATGTTTTCTGGAATAGTCCATTAAGACTGTCTTTGAGGAACTTGAGATGGGCTACTTTGTACCGCATTCAGGCCTACGCTGGAAAAGGAAATATCATCAGATCAAAACGTGAGAGAAGCTTCCTGAGAAACGTCTTTGTGATCTGTGAATTCATCTCACAGAGATACAGCTTTGATCTCAGGAAGCAGTTTGCTAAAACATTTATCGTGGAATTTGCAAAGTGATATTTGGGAGCCCTTTGGGGCCTATTGTGAAAAAGGAAATATCCTCAGATAATAACGAGAGAGAAGCTTTCTGAGAGATTGCTTTCTGATGTGTGACTTCATCACACAGAGATCCACCCTTCCCTTCTTGGAACAGTTTGCCTACGCCGTTGTCGTGGATTCAGCAAAGTGATATTTGGGAGCTCATTGAGGCCTTTGGTGAAAAAGGAAATATCTTCAGATAAACACTGGAAAGAAGCCTTCTGGGAAAATGCACTTCGATGTATGAATGCAACTCACAGAGTTACACGATTCTCTTCAGGGATCAGTTTGCTGACACAGTTTTCTTGAAATCTACAAGGGGATACCTCTTAGCCCAATGAAGCTTACGGTGACAAAGGAAATATCATCAGATGAAAACTACAAAGAAGCTTTCTTAGAAACCTCTTGGTGATGTGTGAATTCATCTCACAGAGTTACACTTCTGTTCCTGCAAACAGTCCATTAACACAGTCTTTGAGGAACCTGAGAAGGGCTACTTTGATTGCATTGAGGCCTATGCTGATAAAGGAATTATCATCAGTTTAAAACGTGAAAGAAACTTTCTGAGAAACTTCTTTGTGATCTGTGAATTCATCTCACAGATTTATAGCTTAGACGTCAGGAGGCAATTTGCTAACACTCTTCGTGGAAGCTGCAAAGTGATATTTCGGAGCCCATTGGGGCCCATTGTGAAAAAGGAAATATCCTCAGACAATAACTAGAGAGAAGCTCTCTGAGAGATTGCTTTCTGATGTGTGACTTCATCACACAGAGTTCCACCCTTCCCTTATTGGAGCAGTTTGCTAACACTGTTTTCATGGATTCTGAAAAGTGATATTTGGGGAGCTCATTGAGGGCTGTGGTGAAAAAGCAAATATCTTCAGATAAAAACTGGAAGGAAGCCTTCTGGGAAAATGCAGTTCGATGTATGATTGCAACTCACAGAGTTACATGGTTCTCTTCAGTGATCAGTTTCCTAACACAGTTTTCTTGAAATCTGCAATGGGATACTTGTTAGCTCAATAAAGCTTACGGTGAAAAAGGAAATATCTTTCAGATGAAAACTAGAAAGAATTTTCCTAGAAACTTCTTGCTGATTTGTGAATTCACCTCACAGAGTCACACTTATGTTTCCGGGAACAGTAGATTAACACTGTCTTCGAGGAATCTGAGAAAGGCTACTTTGGATCACATTGAGGCCTACGCTGCTAAAGGATAATCCATCAGTTCAAAACGTGAAAGAAGGTTTCTGAGAAACTACTTTCTGATATGTGAATTCATCTCACAGATTTACAACATAGTCCTCATGAAGCAGATTGCTAGCACTCTTTTTGTGGAATCTGCAAAATGATATCTGGGAGCCCTTTGGGGTCCATTGTGAAAAAGGAAATATCCTCAGATAATAACTAGAGAGAAGCTTTCTGAGAGATTGCTTTCTGAGGTTTGACTTCATCACACTGCGTTCCACCCTTCCCTTCTTTGAACAGTTTGCTATCACTGTTGTCGTGGATACTGCAAAGTGATATTTGAGAGTCATTGAGGGCTACGGTTGAAAAAGGAAATATCTTCAGATAAAAAACTGGAAAGAAGCCTTCGGAAGAAGAATGCACTTCGATATATCAATGCAACTCACAGAGTTACACGTTTCTCTTCAGTGATCAGTTTGCTAACACAGTTTTCTTGAAATCTGCAATGGGGTAGTCCTTAGCGCAACGAAGCTTATGGTGAAAAAGGGAATATCCTCAGATGAAAACCAAAATGAAGCCGTCTTAGAAAATTCTTGGTGAATTGTGAATTCATCTCACATAGTTACCAATTATTGATTCCTGGAACACTCCAATAACACTGTCTCTGAGGAACACGAGAACTGCTACTTTGGATCGCATTGAGGCCTACGCCGATAAAGGAAATATCATTACTCCCAAACGTAAAAGAAGCTTTCTGAGAAACTTCTTTGTGATCTGAGAATTCATCTCACAGAGTTGCAACTTAGTCCTCATGAAGCAGTTTGTTAACACTCTTTTCGTGAAATCTGCAAAGTGAATATTTCGGATGCCGATTGGGGTCCATTGTGAAAAAGGAAGGATGCCTCAGAAATAACTAGAGAGAAGCTTCTGAGAGATTGTTTCCTGAAGTGTGAGTTCATCACAGAGAGTTCCACCCTTCCCTTCTTAGAACAGCTTGCTAACACAGTTGTCGCGTATTCTGTCAAGAGATATTTGGGAGCTCATTGAGGGCTATAGTGAAAAAGGAAATATCTTCTAAAAAACTGGAAAGAAGCTTTGGAAAATGCACTTCGATGTATGAATGCAACTCACAGAGTTACACCTTTCTCTTCAGTGATCAGTTTGCTAACACAGTTTCTTGAAACTGCAATGGGATATTTCTTAGCACAATGAAGTTTACGGTGACAAAGAAATATCCTCTGATGAAAACTAGAAAGACTTTTAAAACTGCTTGGTGATGTGAATTCATCTCCAGAGTTACACTTATGTTTCCTGAACAGTCCATTAACACTGTCTTTGAGGAACCAGAGAAGGGCTACTTTGGAACGCATTGAGGGCTGATAAAGGAAATATCATCGGTTCAAAACGTGAAAGCTTCGGGGAAACTTCTTTGTGATGTGTCAATTCATCTCACAGAGTTACAGCTTAGACCTCAGGAAGCAGTTTGCTAACACTCTTTTCGTGGAATCTGCAATGTGATATTTGGGAGGCCACATTGGGGCCCATTGTGAAAAAGAAATATCCTCAGATAATAACTGGAGACAAGCTTTCTGGGATTGCTTTCTGAGTGTGACTTCATCACACAGAGTTCCACCCTTCCCTTCTAGGAACAGTTTGCTAACACTGTGTCGTGGATTCTGCAAAGGATATTTGGAGCTATTGAGGGCTATGGTGAAAAAGGAAATATCTTCAGATAAAATCTGGAAAGAAGCCTTCTGGGAAAATGCACTTCGATGTATGAATGCAACTCACAGAGTTACACGTTTCTCTTCAGTGATCAGTTTGCTAACACAGTTTTCTGGAAATCTCCAATGGGATACTTCTTAGAGTAAGGAAGCTTATGGTGACAAAGGAAATATCCTCAGATGAAAACTAGAAAGAAGCTTTCATTGAAAGTTCTTGGTGATGTGTGAATTCATCTCCCAGAGTTACACTTATGTTTCCTGAACAGTCCATTAACACTGTCTTTGAGGAACCTGAGAAGGGCTACCTTCCATCGCATTGAGGCCTACGTGATAAAGGAAATATCATCAGTTCAAAACGTGAAAGAAGCCTTCTGAGAAACTTCTTTGTGATCTGTGAATTCATCTCACAGAGTTACAGCTGAGACATCAGGAAGCAGTTTGTTAA